>NC_056729.1:1969857377-1970002377 GCF_019279795.1 Protopterus annectens
CGCTAAATTCAATGAAAATGACTAAAACTGGACATGCTCCCCAGAAGGTGGGAGCCATTTAGTGAGTGTGGTGTATTGGATCATTCATTAGAATTTAAAATTGACTGATCGTAATGTTAGCTTATTTGCAGATTTCCGTTAAAGTTGAAAGCATCAGAAATTATATCTGGAGTGCATGTAGGAAATCTTCAGCATACAATATCTGATTCAAAAATAAAATGTATAAAGCCCAATAGACATAAATACTATAAAACATTAAAACCCAACCAAAAAAGTAAAATAAATGGTGGGCTAATTGGAGTGCAATGGTTTATTGTCTCTACGGACTGGTTACACATGGCTGAGGGATTAGAACCGGATTATTGCTGGAGAGTTACAACAATTGAAGATTACGGGGATCTATATCATAATTCATCTGCAAGGCCATTCTGTAATATTAAAAATAAAAAGCTGAGTTGTATCATTAATATGATAGCCTGGCATGATTCATGTTAGTTAAAGGGTAGTAAAGCTGATGGTTCAATGAGCTTGAAAGTTTGCAAATCACAACTGAATGCACCTTACAGCAACTGGAATAGTTTGAAAAACATGATCTAGCCTGCAGGCATCTGTGCTGGTTCAGTCTTTGAAGAAACACATTTCTGGCTTTATTAGATACTCAAAGTGCACAAATGTGCACACACAAAGTTTGCTACTTCGTAGGCAACCACTAAAAAGTTGAGACTATGTTTCAGTGGGTACATGAGTATTAACTGACTACAGCTACTTCAAGTTCCAGTTCAACTAAAAAAAATAAAAACTAAAAAACTAATCAGCCCAAATGGATGATTTAATAAATAAATAAATAAATAAGTGATTTTGCATTGGACAGACCCCTCTTTCAACTCCTACATCAGGGATGTGCCCTCTCACACACTTGATTCTAAATATATGAAGACCAAAACTGCTCTTCTTCAGGGATAAGGGAGTATTTTCTTACACCCCCAATTCACCAGTCACAGTCATAAAATGGTATGTATGCTAATAAACAGGACTTTAATATGTAAGTCTGATGATATGGACTCAAATGAAATTATGATCAGGTATGTGCAAGCATCCCAGTTTTAACATATATGGTATTCTACAAATGTGAGTGTCACATAATGTCACTTCACCAGGTGTGGAATTTGCACACTCTGTGAAGAAAAACAGAATCATTATCATCAAGCACATTTTTTTATGGTTCTCAAAAAAAAAAAAAAAAACTGAAATTCCACTTTCACGAGATGAAATCTAGGAATTATACCTATGATTTTTAAGTGTAATTTCAGGTTTTTACCATAATGTCCAAGTTTTCCAGTGCATGTATAAGTATGCAAAGATAAAGAAGCTTATGAGTGCAGAACACTTAATAAGATTAAGCTGACAGTAGCATAAGTAGTAAATACGAGATGAAATACAAATGGTGGTGAATGAATGCCCTGGCCTAAAATGCAAACATTGTAAAATCCTATATTTTCCAATACTCAGACAGTCCAGATTTGTGATTTTACTGGTATTTTTCCTGAAAAACAAAAACATCAGGGTATTTGTTCATCATGTAAATATTGTGTCATATTATGCTTTATCTAATAGCTTGACAGAGAATGGTGAGTAGGCTTTGATTTAACGAATGAAAACACTATGGAAACAAAACTGTCACAGTTCCTATTCAGCTAAATAATTACTTTTCAGAGGGTGGCATATTTGTCTACAGCAGAAATTATTATGACAAGAACTCTGAGTTCTACATTTGATTTGGTTTTACTACATTTGAAAACAGAAATCCAGAAAAAGCCATAGGATGACATACAGACTTTATTAAACTGAACCTTCTGCACCTAGAGATGAAGTCTAAATAATGAACAGCAGTTATGTTCCAAAATGGATTTCCAGAATCACTGAGACTTGTTCAGGACCTACGTCTTATATGGCTTGTTTGTGATATTAGATGCTGATAAAATTAGTACAAAATTCAGAGAAACTGAATCATTATGTGAACCTGAAAAAGAGACAGAAGAGTTTATGAGCAGAACAGAAGCTATACCTGTTGTGGTAGGATTTATTTATTTGTATTAGTTAATGAGGCTAGAACCCTGATCCTAGTAGGTTATTTCACACCAAGCCCACAAGTACAAACTTAGCAGTAGAAACAAAGACAAGCTATTTTTTTAATTACTGTTTTTTTCCCACTTCTGTTTCATTCTTTACAGTTTACCCAGTACCCCACACATTGCTGTATCTACAAGCTTGTTCTACAACCTCCAGACTGTCTCTGTTCTAAGACTCAGGCCAGCATAAACCTAAGAGTATCAAGGAGGGTTGTGCCATTGATTGCTTCCACTGGGGATTTTCTTTTTCATTCATGACCTGCAACTTTATTCTCCCCCTCCCCTGCATTCACCTGTTATGTTCAAGAGCTACTTCCTTCTATGGTCCATGCCTCCCTACAGGGTATGTCTGGACAACCCTATCCCCAAAAGGAGTATGCCCCTCCTTCCCTGACAACACTGAATAGAAATAAACAACAAAAAGAGGTAATTAATGTAGGGGTGTAAATCTGATTAAAAAAATTAACATAGGTAAAATGTATAACAAGTACAGAAATCAAAACTATAAGTGAGTTGCGTTATAAGGAGATGAAAGTTATGAAAGTTATAAAATCTTTTATTTAATTATGGGTTAAGATATTATTTAGAATGAAGAGTTTTCAGTGACATGTAAAGAAAAGAAAAAGCACTGAGCCTCATTGCACTATGGAAGAAGCTGAAGAGCAGCAATGTCATTACAGAGATCAGCACTTAACTGAAACAGAACACCCGCTTAAACTTTAACAAGGTCAGTCTCAACTTTTCAGCTTAACATATATATCTACTGTGCAGTGATAGCTGCTTTGTTATTTAGCCACATATAAAGGTATAACAATACTTTCAAGAGATCATAGAACAAAAGTGAACTGAGTGGGACTTCCAAGATGGCTGAATACTGAGTAACAGCTTAATTTCAGCTTTACTAGTGTGAAAACCGAAACTCAGAAGAGAAAGCCAGAGAATTCATAATTTTGGGTACATTTCATTAAATGACTAGTAAGTGTACTGAATGCATGCCAGCAAAAAAGAAATTCAGAGAACCTGGAAGAAAACCATTCACAAAAGGTGAAGAAAACACTGACTGGGAAGAATTCTGCAGCTGTTCAGCAAAAAGCAGTGCAAGCTCCAACTTTGGTGCAAGACATGACTTCCAGTAACCTAGAGGAAAAAATAAGTCAAATGTACTCACAGCTGATTAAAGTAAACAAAACATTGATGGAGTACATCAACTCAAATAACAAAAGGCTGGAACAAAATGGAAGAAACTTTAAACAGATATGCAGATGAGGTGATAAAACTATAAAAATTAGAGGTTGAAATGAAGAAAAGACTGGCTGAATATAAGACTGCTCATGAAGAGATGTTTCAAAAGATAATAAAATTAGAGGACAGAGCATGAAGGGAAAACCTGAGATTTCCTGCTGTACCAGAGAAGCTGGAAGGAACAGATTGTATTAATCTTATAGGTTCATAGGTTCATAGGTTCATACTAGGCTATCTGCCCTGAGGCAATTATAAGCCTAGCCCGATTCTGTATGGCTTACGCCACCCCTTGATTTGAGTATACTGTGCCCTTTTTAAGGTTTAGTTTACTGTGCCTCTGTCTAATAGTGACACGGGAGTAATCCCTGGGACAAACCTATGATCCCCCATCCACCTATCGAGATTCTTCTTGAAGAGATTCAGTGAGGTGCTCTGCCTCACATGAACTGGAATTCTATTCCATAGCGAAGGGAGCCTCTGGGTTATGAACCTGTCCCTCCAGCAAGTTCTATTTATTTCTGTGCTGAGGTTCAAGTCCCTCGAGTGTGGCTCTAAGGGATTTAGATTTACTGAGGTGGAGCATGTCCATTAATTCTGGATTTGACATAGCTTTGTATGTCAGGCATAGATTGCCTCGAAGTAGGCGGTATGCAACTGAGTAGAGCTGGAGTTTTTTAACCGAGCAGCATATGGCATCTGTTTGAGACCCTTGATCCTCTTGGTGAGATACTTTTAGGGTCTTTCTAATTGCTGCAGGTGTCGGGTAAGGTACATCCCAAAAGGGGCATTGTATTCTATGATGGGCCTGATGAGGGATGAATAAAGGGGCACGATTACCTCTCTTGATCTAGATGTGAAACCCTTCGTGATGAGGTGGGCTATATAGAAGGTCTTTCTAACCACTTTGGCAATGTGGTTTTCAAAGGAGAGATTGCTATCAACTTGGGTCCCCAGGACCCTAATAACTTTCTCTGTACTTAACGGGTTTCCGCCTATGTGGTAATTTGTGGGCACATTGATTTTGCCAAAGGGTATGACTATACATTTTTTGGCATTTAGCTTTAAACTATAGCGCTGGCACCAGTTATCTGTCTCTGTGAGACCTTTTTGAAGGATGTTTGTGTCAGCTGGAGAGTTGATTATGGCGCCCAGTTTGCAGTCATCTGCGAACTTGGTGAGCCATAGTCCTCCCATGTTTGCCTGTACCTCGGAAAAGTATATACCGAACAAGAGTGGTCCCAGGACAGAACCCTGTGGGACACCACTTGTGACTGGGTTTGAGTCTAACATGGCTCCAGCAACTCTCACTCTGTGGGTTCTGTCTTTGAGCCAGTTTGCGACCCATCTTGTGACATAGGGGTTTATATTTAAGCTGGATAGCTTATCTATGATGCCCAAGTGGGGTATTGTGTCAAATGCCTTTGCAAGGTCCAGATAGGCTGTGTGGACTACCTTCCCTTCATCTATGGCTTTGGTGACTGTTTTGAAGAAGTCAACCAGGTTCAAAAGGCAGGATCTGCCCTTGACAAAGCCAAACTGGGTAGGATCTAGTGTCTGTAGGTCCCCAATGTCTTTGTTTATGAGCTCCATGATGATCCTCTCCATAGCCTTGCAGACTAAGCTAGTCAGGCTTATGGGGTGATAGTTTCCAGGGTCCGTAGAGGCTCCACCTTTGTGGAGTGGGACCACTGTTGCTGTACGCCATTCTGTGGGCACATATCCTGTAGTGAGGCTGAGATTGTATAGCTGTTTTATTTGAGGGATTAGTTCCTCTTGGAGTTCATGTAGGACGCAACCTGGGACGCCATCTGGTCCCATGGAAGCAGTGTTTTTGCTTTGGAGAGGGCAGCCTTCACCTGAGCATCAGAGATGTTTGGGAGGCAGCCCTCTGCTGGGATAGATACTTGCTCTTTTGGGGAGGGGGGGGAGTTTGCACTGAACCTGTCTGCCAGGATATTGGCGATGTCTGTGGGTTCAGTGTATTTTTGTCGTTTAGAATCAACTCAGAACAAGTCTGGGAGTTGCATCCCAGGTTTCTAACATAACTGAAAAAGCCTTATGATTGTTTTGGTGTCCTGTGCAATTTTTCTCTCGAAGCTGGCCTTGGAGGATTTTATGAGGGATCGTAATTTTTTGCTAGTACTGATCAGAGATGCCTTCCCTATTAGGGATTTTGCTCTATCATGTAGTAGCTTCCTCCTTCTGTTGTACAGTTTATTTATGGCAGGGGTCCACCAGACTGGACGCCTGCCTTTGGATGATTGGGTCTTGGTTTTGTTTGGGATAGCATGATCCATGCATTCCTGGAGATGTCCGTAGAATGCGTTTATATAGGATTCTGCAGTTTGGGCCGTAGTTTCCACTGGACCTGGGGCCTTGAAGGATTCCACTTCAGTTTTGAGAAGTGAGAAGTTCGCTTTTGAGAAGTTTTTCACTTTGGTTTTCTGGGCTGGGGGTGGGGTCGGGATGTGGACATCCAGTGAAATTAATTTATGGTCTGATCTTACCAATGAGGGATATACTTCTGGTGTGGAGCATAGAGTCCCCATGTTGGTAATGATCAGGTCTAGTATGTTGTCCCCTCTTGTGGGAGTGGTGACTAGTTGTTCCATTGCATTTAAGTTTATAATTTCCAGGAACCTTTGAGCTAAGGTGCTGGGGCTTGAGTAGTGCTCCCAGTCAATGTTTGGGTAGTTGTAGTCACCCAATATAATGGTGTTCGGAGAGATTTTCATGTTCTCCAAAGTTTTCAGGAAAGCCGAGTGGGATTCCTGACTTTGAGAGGGTGGTCTGTAGGATGCTATAAACTGAAAAGCAGTCTTGCCCACTGTTAGTTGCACATGGATGGTCTCCGATACTTCGTGCAATGCCACTAACCTGGAGGTGTGGATATCCTTGCTAAATATGGAAACTCCCCTCCTTTTGTGGTTCGGTCTGGGTTTTGGGGCCGAAAAGCATGATATGAGGTATAGCCTGGTAGTGCTGGGGTGCTCTCTGGATCCTTGAACCAGGTTTCTGTCACTGCACAGATATCGATGTTCTCCATACTGAGCAGAGCTTCGAGTGCTTGCATCTTGAGGTTAAGACTTCTGGCATTTAGCAGCATTACCCTTAGTTTCTTGTTCCTTGTGCTGTCTATGGGGGTGGGTTTGACCTTTGAGCCTTGCCTAAAAAAGGCACTATGGGGGTGGCAAGAGCCTTTGCCAATATCCGAAAGCCCAGTGGTGACAGGTGCAAGCCGTCCCTAGCGAAGCAACGTGGCTTGTCGAGCATGTCATCCCAGGCTGACAGACACTGGATCCCCTTTGAATGACAACAAAATTTTAGCCAATTGTTAAAATCGATCATTTTGTCTTTGTACTGTGGCATCATTCTAGGTGACAGTAAGATGCTGCTCTAGGTCAGGGTCATACCAGCCTGGGCTACATGATCAGAGAGCTCCTCTATGTCTCTTTTCATGTAGTCCAGGGAGGTACGTCTCAGGTCATTCACACCAGCATGTACAATGACTGAGTCATATTTGTATTTGCTTTGGAGTGACCTGAGTGCTTGCGTTATGTGGCGGATCCTAGCACCCGACAGGCAGCTCACCGTGACCTTCTCTTTATTCAGCCTGGTGAGCGGGACGTCAGTGTGTCTGACAATAGAGTCACCTATTACAAGAGTATCAGGTGTGTTATTCAGCCTTAAGGGCTGTGGCTGCTTGGCACACTGACTTTGTGGGCTATGTGTTGTGCGTGTTTTGTTTTGAGGTAGCATTTGCTTGGATTTCTGCTTTGAAGGTCTCTGTTGCTTAGGTAGATTTTTATTTAGAGCCTCCGAGTATGTTTTTGTGTATTTATGTGTTTGGTTCGCTGATGTGGTGGGACTATGTGATACTGGAATTGTGTTGTGTGAGGTTACCTTCTCCTCCTGACTGGTTACACCAGTTTTGAGATGAGAGAGCTCAGCCTCCAGTTTGGCTAAATAGTTGCATCTCTCACATATATTTGAACCTGTTTGGAGGAGGAGAGGGTTGTCCATGTACATGAGACAGTTGTAACATTGCCTCATAATTCCCAGATTCACCAGCTGGACTGGAGAGGAAACCATTGACTGACCTTTGGACATGCTAGAGTAATATAGGGAAACTGAATTTAAGACGGACCAATAGGGGACAGGGTAATCATAGAGAGTATAAGAGTAAGTAGTGCTTATGGTTTAATAGTGCTAACTTGTAGGATTACTTAAATGGACCAGTGAAGGGCCTTAGAATGAGAATATGGTGTTTAAATAGAGAGATAGAGCAGTTCTAAGGGAAAAAGTGAAGAGCAGACTTTGTGGAGCCAGGAATAGTTTAAACCCAATTAGGCGGCGCTGCCCGCTGTTGCGCTATGCACAAAACCACGCAAAAGAGGGTTTTAAGAGAGGAAGATGAAGGAGTTTTGGAATTGACCCAAAATGGCCAATAAAACTACAGTTTCAAGTCAGTAACCACTCCCACAGGGGCAGGCAGGCTGCTCAATGTTTTTCACTGCCACTGATCAACAGAGAGACTTCCCTTTAGCCCAAGCAAAAAATGGCCTCACAGAAACTTACAACAGTTCAAGAACAGCAAGCCTGTAACTGAACTTTTTTAAATCTCAGAAAAGTGGGAAAAAAGCAAGATTTTTTTTTTGTTTTTTTGTTTTTTTCAGAGATAGCAGGGGTTCACAAGTATTAACAAGTTATTACAGTGCAGTAAATGACCCCACACAAGAGTGCTAAGCCAAAGACAGATAAAATGCAAGTTTTGAGAAAAAAATGATTTTAAAAATAAGTGCTAACAGGAAATTCAGTAAACAGCTTTAGGTTGTGCTCTAAATACAGTTACTAATGCAGAAATCAAGTTTAACAAGCCAGAAAATGCTCAAAATAGGTGGCTATGCAGAAAAACTTAGCAAATAAACAGAGGAAAAATACTTAAAATCTCAAAAGTGGCTCCTTTCTTCTCTCAGCATTTTCTCCTCTTGGTGGGTGCTTCACCAACAGCCAACAAGCCTAAAAAGACGCCAAAACCATGAGGCAACCAGGTTTTAAGAGAGGAATATGAAGGAGTTTTGGAATTGACCCAAAATGGCCAATAAAACTACAGTTTCAAGTCAGTAACCACTCCCACAGGGGCAGGCAGGCTGCTCAATGTTTTTCACTGCCACTGATCAACAGAGAGACTTCCCTTTAGCCCAAGCAAAAAATGGCCTCACAGAAACTTACAAACAGTACATTTACATCTTGAAGTATGCATGTTAGTTACATGTTTTGGTTGATTGTTTGCCATTTTTTAAGTGTGTTCATTGGTTTTATGTGACTGACTACAGATAGGTGTAATGGGTTTTTGGCCTATTATGAAGTACATATATACGTTAGAATGAAGTTTTGCTTCTTTTAAGTGCTTATAGACATTTTCCTGGGAGCAAGTAGTGGACATATTGTTTGGCCTTGTTAGAGATGTATTCTAATATATGAGTACTAAGAATAGGTTTGCTTGGCCTTTTGATTTGTTTCTTATGGTTTCTATTGGTTGTTTTTTTAATTGAATTGACTGGATGTTATGGATGCTCTGAATTAATTTTATTGGTAAGTTTGTAGGAAGGTAGCAGATATGCACTGCTTCATATTTTGAGTGAATGTATTTATTAATTATTTTTATTTAAGTGAATAGATTGTTTAATGAACAATTTAAAGAGGGATAAGGAGACTGAATTGGTTATGCTGAACTTATTGAGTTTCAGTAAACTGCCCTACCATAAGCAGGAAGGTGTCAATGACTAAACAGAGTGATTTTTCTTTGAATTTAGCCATATAAGATGACTGTAATCCATACATGTTATGCATGTGAACTGCCTGATTACTTGATGCTTTTAAATGTTATAACCAGATATGAGAGTTTGATTACATGAATTTTTTTTTGGATTTGTATTTTAGCATACGAATGTGGATCTTGGTTAGTCATTTAAGATCCCCTGTAGTTCCTGTTTGCTAGTTTTTTAGGCAGCCTGATTGGTCACTATGTATCTCACTAAATGCTCCTATTGGTTTTATTGTAAGAGGCTGGGTGACATGAATTGTACCCTATCACATTGTGAATTCCTTTCTAAGACTATTTATGTGATTTAATTGGTTGATATGTTAAAGAATTTTTATTGGATGTTTCATATGAATTAGGTGGTATTTAAATGTGCATTCTATTTGTATGTTTTTAAGATCTGAAGAAGCGTCAATAAGATGTGAAAGCACTTATCTTTGTGGAATAAATCATTTATGCAATTATTGCATGCCATGGTATCCTCTTTTTTGATATAGTATTGAAACTTGTAGGGGACACTAAAGCATATGCACTACTTCATGTCATTAATGTTTGGATGAACACTTAGGAGAGGGGAAGAAGAAGGAAAGAGTTAAGTGTAAGTAAAACAAAATTCTGTTCTTAACAGTAATATCTTTACAGTGCATGAGATAATCTGCATGCTACAAAATAAAGTTTTGTCAGTTATTTTCAAGTGTAATGGGTATACTAGAGTAAACAAGTGCCTCTGTTTTTCCTTCTTTTCTCTTTCTCCTTGTTCAGTTTTAAGAAATGTAAGCACTGCAATGAAAACAAAAGAAGAAACTATTAGTCAAAAGAGTATCATACCAGAAAAATGTATGTGATTTTTCTCATTTTTGCATAGGAGAATGACTAGATTGAGGCCCTTGGTTTGGACTAGTAACAAGTTTTAAGAGAAAGCAAATAAATAAAAGAGAACATTGAGCATAACAAATAAATAAATAAATGCTTGTAGAAGCAATTCTTTATCTGGTTCTCATGTCTCCATGGAGACAATCTGATAAAGAGCAAAAAAAAAAAAAACAGAATACTTACTTCTTTCAAAGGCTTTCTTTCACTGGCTAGGAGATAATGTTTTCTGAAAGCATTCAAGTGTTTTCCCCATACTGGGTGAGCAATAAAGATAAGACAAAACCAGGCAGCACATAGTAGAAGCACAGACTATACCATATGTCTTAGCATAGATAACCTTCCTTTTAGGTAAACCCAAGTTTGTGAGTATGGCTGCCAGTTTGGGACAACTGTCCTGATTAGGAGGGTAAATCTTCAGTATTTGAAGATGTACATAGCTTTGTGTGTTAGTATTAAGTTAATAGGTTTTAGGGGTGCATTGTGGATGTATTTTTTTTGTTTGAAGGCTTTTTTTAAAACAGAAAGCTTTGTAAGATGTGACATAGACTCAAATGGATATGACTAGAAACAACTGTGTAAAAGGTGAGCTTTCCAAACATTAGTTTGTGCATGTAACACAAAAGCTAGAACCAGATACTTAACAAAAAAGCTGTTACAAATAAAAGGTGGGAATAATAACTTTCTAAAATAATGATGCTCTGTATACTATCTTTAAATGTTAATGGTTTCACAAATATTTAAAATAAGAGTACTGAACTATATTAAAATATGTACAGTGCAAATAGCTATGCTACAGGATTTGGAAATAACCGAACATGTGAATTTGATAAAGAAAGGTTTTCAGGATGGTTATTCAGTGGAATACCTGGGACAAAGGAAAAAAGTACTTATATTAATTGTAAGAGCTCCAATAGTGATAGAAGAGGATAAAAAATATAATAATGGTGTATTTGTAGTACTGAGGGGTTACTGGCAAGGGAGGAGGATTACACTGGCATCTATTTATATTCCATATAAAACTGCTGTAATGGAGCTTAAGAAAATTCTGGGAGAAATAATCGGTTTTCAGCAGGGAAAATTAGAATTTGATTTTCAGCAGTGAAGATGTATATGGGGATTCAGAAGGGAAAATATAACAAAGAAGGGTAAATTCTTGAAGGAATTTATGAAAATATTTGGCATTAGGGATGTCAATTCAGTAGTAGGAGTTAGGCGTGAATTTACATATTATTCCCCAAGATACAAAAATTTAGCTAGGCCAGACAGAACTTGCATTTCACAGGAACATGTGCATTTAACTGAAACTTTTGATATGCATCCAATAACTATTTCAGATCACATACCAATAATAACGAAAATAAAAACACAGGGTAATGAAATAAAAATGAGACACCGATGCTTTCCCACCTAAGGTATGGCTAGTGGAAATAATTCAGGCGTTAGTAGAAAAGATAAAAAAAATTTCTGAAAATATAGCTAGGCAGTGGGATAAAATTAAAGTGGAGTTTAAAATATGGAGGAAATAAAGAAAGAGAGATATGGTAAAGAAGTAACAAGAATTATTCGGAGGACTGACAAATGTTAGCGTATTACAAAATAGGGGGAATCTCACAGTACAAGAAGAGGAGCAATTGCAGAATGCTAAACAGAAAATAAAGGATTTTGTTGACAGTATGTATGAGTTTAGAAAGACTGCTGTTAAGCAACTGTTTTTTTCTGCTAATAACGCCAAAGCACAAAAAATTTTAAGCTCAAAGACTCAGGCAACAAAAAGTAGAAAGGGTTGTTGCCAAACTTAGGAATCCTGTAACAAGGAAGATATCCAGAGATCCTGTAGAGGTACTAGAAATATTTCAGAAACTGTATGAAAGTCTGTATAAAGCAGAGAAATATGGAGATCAAGAAAAGGTACAAATGGAAGTGTTTATGGAAGAATTAAATAAGCCAAGGTTAGAGGCAGATGAGGCTCAATTACTAACACTAAGTTTAGGAGGTGATGAGGAAAAAACATTGTGATATATAACCAATTAACAGGAAAGTCCCCAGGAATAGATGGTATTCCTGTGGAAGTTTGGAAGTAAGGAGGGAAAAACTGATAAAGCTCTGGAAAGTTTTGTTTAACAGTATTTTAATTGGAGGAGAAGCACCAACATCATGGAAGAAAGTGGTGGTGGATGTAATACCTAAAGAGGGTAAAGACCCATAAGATCCAGTTTCATACAGGCTCATTCCCATCCTAAACCATGATTCTAAAGTATTCATGTCTATAATGGCTAAAAGAATGGCAAAAGTGATGCCAAAATTGACAGATATGGATCAACGTGCTTTTGTGGATGACAGCCAAACATTTGACAACATTAATAGAACAATGGTGATCCAGAAGGAATCTGAATGTAAGAAATACTACTGTTGTTGGTGGGTCTTGATGCAGAGAAAGCATCTGACAGAGTAAGCTGGGAGTTTATGAGCAGGACAATGGAAGCATTTGAATTTCTAATAAAATTATAAGGTTGATTACGAGAACATATGAAGGATTGGAGGCAAAAATTAAAGTGGGTGGGTTCTTGTCAGGTAATTTCTGTTTGAGCAGAGGAACCAGGCATGGGTGTTCTCTTTCCCCTTTGTTATTGGCACTATAATTAGAACCACTGGCAAAGAAAATAAGCAACTCAGAAAATTTAAGGATATAATTGGTATGGTAGTCAAGAAAAGCTGTCTCTGTTTGCAGATAAAATTATTTTATACCTGACAAAACCAGAAAAAGACATTTCAGTGTTGTGGAACATTTTGAGAAAGTTTCATATATTTTCGTGATACAAAATTAATGAAGTTATAATAATTGCTAGAACTATAAATTATGTACCCACATACAAAGTGGTTCAACAATATTTATTTTTATGGGGCCATGATAAAATTAAGTACTTAGGAGTATGGATTAAAAAGGATTCTGGTGTGGCAGCTAAAGATATGTGGGAGGAGACTAAAATGATAATACAAAAACTGGGAAATTAGAAGCTCTGTTATACAGCTATGGATAGCATTATAGAAGTAGTTAAAATGTTTTAGTCCCTTTAGTTTTATACACAGGTCAGGCATATTTTTATCAAACAGAGGAGAAGTTATGGATAGCAACTAATAAAGAGCTGAAAGATTTTATCTGGGAGGGGAAGATGGCAAGAGTCAAGTGGGATAAGCTGATTTTCCCAAATGAACAAGGCGGTTTGGGATTACCCGATTTGAAGGGATATCTCAGAGCTAAACAGTTAAGGCTCCTATACATAGCACAAGCAGAAACCTATAATTCAAAGTGGAAAGGGATGATAATGAAACAAGGGGGAAGCTCACTGAACAAGGAGAGGCTGGGATTTTGGATCTAGACCCTTAAGAAGAATAACAATAACTATACAGAATATTATATTCATAAACTAGCAGAAAGTACTCTAAGAACTAAGCCAACATGGGAATGGAGAAAGGACATTCTGCTGACATGGATGACTGCAATTAGGGATGCAAACAATAAGCAAGAGGGGCTGGAATTTATTGGAAAAAAACTGGCAAAAGAACCAAAGTATTGGGAGCTAATAATTCAAGAGGGAAAGGTAATAGAATGGGAAGAGGCCAATAATTTATTTAGACTGCAGGCTAGATATTGCCTTCTCTATCATGAATTGATATCAGAGTATAGGCAAAGAGAAAGAAACAGGGGGATCCTAAGTGAAAGACCAGCACTGGTAGAGTTTTTAATAGAATCTTAAACAGAGGCTGCTGCTGCTACAAAAGGAATAATTAGTACATAATATAGAATATTGCATGACAACTATAAGAATCAATCAGAGGAGGTTAGAAAGGATTGGGAAGAGTGACTGGATAAGCAATTCACAGAGAAACAATGGGGGATATATGTATATGTATATGTGTATATATATATATATATAGATATGTATATGTATATGTGTATATATATCGATCTATGTTGTTTGGTCGAAAACACATTTGGTTGAAATTCACTTGACTAGGCACACTTGACTGAAAGCTCACTTCACTGAAAACTCATTTGGTCAAAACTTATTTCGTCGAAAGTTATATATGGCCTTTTCCCCACTGTAGTGCAATTTTGGAGTTAGAATATAAAGTAAGGGGGGGTGGGGAGCACAGCCCCCTTCCTATTTTAAATGTTTTAAACCATAGACATGTATATTGACAAGTGCAATGAACAACTCTTTCCACAAGACAATATAAACTCAAACTATGTGGGGGGCTACACTCCCCACTCCCCTTATTTTATATTCTAACTCCAGGATCGCACTACAGTGGGGAAAAGGCCATATATTACTTTCGATTAAATGAGTTTAGACCAAATTAATTTTCAGTGAAGTGAGCTTTCAGTCAAGTGTGCTTAGTGAAGTCACTTTCGACCCAACATAGACCCATATATATATATATATATATATATATATATATATATATATATATATATATATGTGTGTGTGTGTGTGTCTTCCAAATATCCAGCAAAAGTCTAGAAGATTTAGGATCTTTGCTTGGAACTTTGTAAATAGGTATTTTTATACCCAAAGTAGACTCCAAATAATTTTTCATTATGTAGACAGCAAATATTGGAGGTGTGATGGGGAAGAAACAGGTAATTGGGAACATGTTTTTTGGGAATGTAATGAGTTGGGAGACTTTAAAGATTCCCTGCAGACTACTCTGTCAGAGATACTGGGCGAGCCAATTGGTGTAATTAAGGAAATCATTTTTGAGCTATGATACAGAATTGGAATTTCCTAGACATAGTAAGTCTTGCTGAGTCTAATTATAGTGCCTGACAAAAAGCAATTACTAGGAAATGGAAATCAAAGTCTAAACCAACTTTACTAGAAGTACTAAATATAGTCGTACAGAGATAAAACAACTGGAAATGGGATCTTTAGAAAAAGGGTAGGAGCAGATTACATAGAAAAAAATGGAAATTGTGGGAACAATACATGCAGAAAAGGAAAGAGGTTTAAAAGAAGGCAAGGCTTGAATGAGCAGTGTAATGCTTGACTGACAATGACTGGATATATTATAAATGATTTATAATGTTTGCAAATAAAATTATGTCAATATGGTTTGCAATGTATACTGTTTACAACTAAAATTATGTCAATATGGTTTATTTTCATTTACATATATAAATGTTTTGTTGTTTGTCTTTTCGGCTTTTCCCGGTTAGGGGTCACCACAGCAGAACTCTGGTCCACTAATGATTGGCAGTAGATTTTTTTTTATGGTGCTGAGTTACCAGCCCAATGCCTAATCTTCAGCGAAGGCACGCCCATTCACGCATGTCTTTCGGAGGCCAATCGACCGCGGAGAGAACATGCAGACTCCACACAGAAGGCACTCCAGCCGAGAATCGAACCGCTGTACCACCACAGAGTCTACATTTACATATATAAATGTATGATTGCCTATGTCATATGTGATCATTTAATAAAGATGTTTCTTTAAAAAAAGTGAACCGAGAGACATAACTGTAGTATATGTAATTGCAGTGCAGAAGGATTTTGAAGGGGAAATGTATCCATCTGCACTTCCTCAGATCACCTGTGCAAGTTGTTTAGCCAAGGGTTGTAATATTTGTGTGTTAAACAAATTAACTGTTGTAATCTGAATAAGTCTGCCACATTTGCTGAATTGTTTTGCCTAATGCCAGATCACACTGATGGTGTGCTGGAGAGTTGTGATAGTATAGCTGCTTTGAAGCAGGGGTGAGGGGAATTTGATTATTAACATTATGTGACTGACATTTTATGCACAGCCTGTTTAGATGTGGACACACTCAGGCAGCATGATGCATGTACTGGAGAAATAACATTGTTAGAGGAGAATTTCTGAGAGACTTCTTACCAAGATGTTCATCCCAGTGTTTTCCATACCTACAGGTCAATGCCTAAACGACAGGCTGAGAAGAAGCACACCAAAGGGTCTGCTGACAAAGCAATGAGGAAGGCCAGCTACCAAAAGAACTAGTGAATGGAATGAGAAAAGAAGGATATAGGCATCTGCCTTGGAGAGCTCATTCGGTCTCTAAAAGGACAAAGTGAGGGTGGTGGATCAGGAAAGTGAAATAAGGTAACAGAAGCCAGGAAATCATTGCTCAATTGTATAGCTAGCCTTAATAAGTTAACAGCAAATGCCTTATGAATTCTTCTCACATACCACAAAAATAAGTAAATTCAAGCATAGACTTTCAGGCAACAAAAGGTGGAGAAAAATATAATATCACTGTGGGACTATGAGAAGGGACGAAAGGGATAAGTGCACCCAAAAATATGTGAGGTTTTTGCTACTTCTTACTCTAGGCTATATGAAAAAGACATGAAGGTGGATAATAGGATTGAGGAATGGAAGACTACTTGAAGAACTTGAATTTGTGGACTCTAAGGAAGACTTATGGTGGAAATAACACAAGAAGAGGTATGTTAAGTCATGCAGAGTCAGAAAATGGGAAAATCCTCGGGTTCAGATGGGATTCCAATTGAACTCCGGAAAGGCTGCAAAGACCTGGCACTTGCCAATGAAACTAAGCTCTTCAATTACATACTTAATGGAGGTGAGGTTCCTCACTCCAGGACAAAAGCAGTAATTGTGGTGATGCCTAAGGGGAGGAAGGGACCGGATGGATCCAGGTTCGTATAGACTCATATCTGTCCTAATCCATGATTACAAAACATTTATGACCATCATGGTGAAAATGTTGACAGAATACTACTGTACCTGGTAGACTGGGACCAATATGGGTTTATAAAAGGATGACAAACCTTTGATAATATAATGAGGACCATGTTAATACAACAAGATGCAGTCAAAGAATGAAATAGGCTAATGTTTATTGCATTAGATATGGAAAAAAAGACTTTTGATGAAGTTAGCTAAGAATTTGTCAAAGAGGTCTTGAGAGTATTTGGTTTCCCTCTCAATTGGATAAAAGTCACATTCAGAATATTCAAAGGCTTTACAGATATAATAAAATGTGCTGGGGGGATCTCAAAGAAAGTACACATTATGACAAGAGTTAGGCAGGGCTGCACACCCTCTCCCCATCTCTTCAACTTGTACCTGGAGCCCTTGGCACTGAGTATCATAAAATCAAAGAGTGAAGGATAGAGATGGGAACTATACAAGCAACAATATCACTATTTGCGACATCTCTAACCCTGAAAGGGATATTTAGACACTCTTTTATGAGATGAGGTTATTTGGGCAAATTTCAGGCTACAAAATAAATGAGGGCAAGTCAAAAATCATAGTAATTAACCTCCAACCTACACATGAGCTGGTGAAGATTTATCAATTTTTATGAGGACACCAAAGATTGAAGTACTGGGGCATCTGTGTTTAAAGGGCTATTAGACAAGCAGCAATAGAAATGTGAGAGGAGGTGGTGCAGAAGATAACAGCTAACCTGCAGAGATGGGAAATGATACAAACTGAAGAGGACAACAAAGAACAGGCAGTAAAATTGTTTGTTGTATCACTGATTCTCTATGTGGGACAGTCATATAGGGAGGAAAAATGTAGACAACTAAGGAGAGAACTAAAAAGATTATTTTGGGACAGTAGAGTGGAAAGGATTCAGTGGGACAAGATAACTCTCCCTGTTGGGAAGGTGGGATTAGGTATGCCAGACTTTGAGTTACCTTAGGGTGGACACAATTGGGAACAGTCACTCTGATCCAAATAGAGGACTATAAGACAAAATGGAAGAGATTTCTTTGGGCTCACAAACAGATGAGATGGGTGCATCAGAGATGTGGAGAACCTACAGGGTGTCACCAATGATGAGTGGGTCTTCACATATATTGGTGAAGGAATTAGTAAAACTCTGGCAATAGCAGCCTTTGAGCTTTGGTGTAAATTGTCCATGCCAATATGCCATCAACTGAAAGAAGGATGAGAGCACACAGCAGAGAATGCCTTGGCCATCTGGAGGACCAAGAAAAACTCACATCAGTCCCAGTCTACTAGGTACAGTAGTATTTTGTCAACACTATTCACCGTGATGGTCATAAATGTTTTATAATTGTGCATTAGGACAGATATGAATGTATAACAACCTGGATCCATCTTGTCCCTTCCTCATTAGGTATGACCACTATTACTTCTTTTCTCCACGAGTGAAGAACTCGCCTCCATTAAGCATCTCATTGAAGAGCTTAGTTCAATTGGCTAATACTAGCTCTTTGGAGCCTTTCCATACTTCAAAAGCATATGGCAGGGTCCCAAGAAAGCTGATTTGGGCAGTCCTGGGATGGTTCAAAGTCGAAGAAACATTGGTAGAATTACTGCAGGCTGTGTACAAGGACCTAATGACTCATGTTTGAACAGTGTTCAGTCTCACAGAGAGGTTCCTGGTAGAAGTGGATGTGTCTCAGGGTTCAACTCTAAGAGGACTGCTGTTCATACTGTTGATGGAGTACATTAGTAAACAGCTTAGATGGGACAGATCAACAAAGTTACTGCATGCAGCCAATGCAAGATTACAGGCAGACTCTGAGTAAGACCTTCAGCGCAGGACAGTGCAATGGAATGCAAAACTAAAGGCACATGAAATGAAACTGAGCACAGATGAGACAGTTGTAATGGGAGCAAATGGGGGAAGTTAGAAGAAGCTGACAACTAAGATAGAAAGGAAAACAGTGGAACAGGTTAAGAGCTTCAAGTATCTGGGAGGGGTGGTTAAGGAGAAGAGATGTCTCTGAATGAGAAGGTCAAAGCTAGAAGCAGAGGAGCTGCAGTCAATTGCCACAGAGTGTCAGGGATAGTGTATGACAGAAGAATGCCAAATAAGCTGAAGTGTAAGTTGTACAAAACAGTGGTATGACCAGTACCATTCTATGGTACAGAAACCTGGGCAGTAAAAGGCAGAGCAGTTGAAGAAGCTAGAGGTGGCAGAGATGAAATGTCTGAGACAGGTGGTAGGAGGCACACTGTGGGACAGATGAATAAATGAGGACATAAGAGTAGAAGCCAAAGTATCTGCAACTGCAGAAGAGGTCAAAGGAAACAGATTACAGTGGTTTGGGCACATGTACAGAAAAACAGAAGACAATCTGGTGAAGAAGATTTGGGACAGACAGTTAGAATGAAGTAGAAAATGAGCACATCCAGCAAAGAGGTGGATAGATTGTGTGAGAGACCTGCAACACTGAGGCACAAATGTAAAAAAGGTAGGAGAGTGACACTGAACAGAGAGAGCGAGATGGCAACAGCTGAAACAAACCCCGATCCCATGTAGAAAATTGAAAAAAGGGGTTGTTGTTGATGATGATGATGATGATGATGGCGATGATGATGATCTGGTGGACCAGAAATCAGCGTCCTCATTTCTGGGAACAAATGGTTACAAGCAGAGAAATTAAAAGCTGGCAGTTCATAAAACTAGACTTTAACTTCAGGAAAAACAGTCAGCTGGGCTATATGGGGCTAGTCTAAGAGCTGAGCAATTATAGAGGGGAGGGCCAGGAGTATGACAAGATGTTGGCAAAAATAAATATTGCATTAGAAGCAAGAACACAAACAGCTGTTAGGCATAGATTAATCAGAAGAATATACAAAGTGCTGAGTGAAGGAATGATTCGTAACATTTTTTTAACTGGAGAGGGTGTAAAGGTTGAGAGGACTAGAAGAAATGATGAAGGAGAAATGGACCCATCCAGACGATTTCAGATTTTTGCAAATAAATGTCTCCAGGGTTTATTTTTACATGCCTAGTAGATTTAGCAAAATGTATACACAGGTGGTGCTGGAAATATGGGCAGTAGGAACAAGTTTCATGGGAACACATCTTTTGGGAATGCCAGAAGCTCCAGCAATTTAAACAAGATTTTGAGGAAATTATAAGAGGGATAGGAGGAAGGAGAAAAAGTCTTACCAGGGAAATGTTGCTGTTAAGCTTTGACAGAGGGCAGACAATGAAGCTCTCCTCTCTTTGATCTTAATTATGGTAAAGAGGCTGTAACTAAACTATGGATGTGGGGAGAGAGTTCCACAGTATTGAAAGTTAAATATGGTAACAAATACAAAAGAAATGGAGCTGAAGAATTGCACCTTGAAAAAAAGATACATTTTTGAGTGAGAAATGAAGTATATGGGACAATTACATTGAACATGGAAGATGCTTCTTAGACAGAGAAACTTAGCATTAGTTCACATATAACATAATGCCAACAGTCTGTCATGTCAAGGGCTAAGCATGTAAACTTATAAATGTAACTTTAGTTCTGAAAAGGTTGCTAATCCTTAGTCACAATGTACGGGATGTCTGTGGTCTTGTAAATAGTTCTGTTTTCATTTAATAGTTCATTTATCTAGAGAAGTTAGATGTTATGCTAAACTATACAGTACTCCCTCTATTCTTTTTTGATGGACGATCACCAGAGATGTTACTTGCTGGCTGAACAATGCTTGTTACATTGGCTGCTCATCAACATACTCCGAAGGACAGAGGTTCTACCCTCTCTGGGATCATGCAGAAGAGTGAGCCTGGGCGCTGTTCTATAAAGTGAGTATTCACAGCATGCAATAAAATTCTGTTCAGATTATAAAAAAAGGCTTGTACAAAATAAAAGTAAACTCTATGAACAGCAACAAATGTATACTCTGGTTCTGGTCCAGTCTGCCCATATAGTTTTAGAAAAAGCCAAAATGGATTTTTTTGGCATTAATGTAGACAGCCACAAGAGTGAGCAAATGAGTGCACCATTACTAGGGTCTGTATAACAACTGTAATGAATTTCTTGCATTGAAATGAATATGGTATTTGCACAAAAAAAAAAAAAAAAAAAAGAGGAAGACGAGGTTCCCAGATGCTGACAACGAAGTGCTCATCCAAGGCATCTATCTCCATGGCTGACTGGATCTACTATGCTCATGCCGAGAGAGACATGGTGGTAGAAATAAATGCTGTCAGTGGTCAGGAACATTCATATGCAAAGGTCCAATACATGGCAAGTGTCATTATTCATGCTGCAGAACAACAACAAGCTGCCCTCCAGGCACAGGATGGTGGGTAGACTGACAGGTGGAAGGCTATTGGTCAAGCTACCTCTGGTGTCCATCACAGTCACAGACACCTTAGACAGCTCCAATAGTGTGGTGCTGGATGTAGGGCCAGAAGTTTACTGGGCACTACAAATATCTACTGAAGCTGTCCCATGTATATACAATAATTTCTCTTTAGCAGCGCATTTAGGTTCCTCACAGCTGTCTTTCTTTGGCCGAGATGTTAATGTTATATGTTTGGGTTTTATAAGAACATTGAGGATTGTACCAACACAGCCCTCTACTTAAGGTACTGGATTTACCTGTGGGTATTAAACAGTTAATATTCCAACACCTCGTTTAACAGTATATGTTTGGCACTGGGCTTTACTTACTCAGATTGTTGAATTTTGTTGTGTTCACAAATGATTCCTTATTCTAAACTACCACTGTGAAAATGCAACTGCCTGGGGTCAGTGGATCTGATGCCTCCGAGGAATGATGGTAGGCATGATCTGGCACAGTCAAGGAGTACAGTATGTGTGCTGGACATAGGAGATGTGACCACTGTATGCCCTACAGAGTCCGTGGGCACAGCCTTAATGCTCCATCCAGGAAACATACACCTCTCAAGGAGGACATGTTACTGAGGGCATCATTACTCAGGGATGCACAACACCCCATAATGGGTATATATTAGCATCTACCAGTAGTTCCATCAGGTGGGAGGGGCACAGGGGGCAGAGAGCAGGGTTCCCTCCTGTCAGGAAATCAGGGTCTCTATCAGAAAATCCAGAAATCAGGGTTTCTGTCAGGAAATTCAGATTTGGTGAGAATTCTTGTCAGGTATTTTTTATAATCCTGAGAGCTAACATATTAATTTATTTATTATTTATTTTATTTATTTACATTTGTTAACCGGGATTGTCCAACTGAGCTGAAGAGCCCTTTTGCAGCGGAGGCCGGGGAGAAAAATTCCAACATATTATACAATTTTCATTATAAATTAGCATTTAACAGCAATGTTAAAGGATTATTACAAGGCATTAAGTAGCAATACAATGTTATACAGTGTCAATAATCAGGAGTATAGCATAACTATTTCAAGATGTATGAAAAGGAATATGTCATTAAGATGAGTATAGTTTAATGTTTACTGTTTCACTTATTAATCTTTCAGAATAGTCTCTTGTAACTGGCATTCTAGGTGGTGAGTACTGTGTCTTAGAGGAGACATGGTTACAGCCTTTCCCCTGAAGTTGATGCGTCAATGTCCACAACCCAGAATATCTGCAGAGACATCATGGAAATACATGGGAGAATTGGTCAGGTTGATGAAGAGTGCCTGAGATGGCCTCTAGAAGAGCTTGTCTTGCACGTTTGACTGTTTTGCTGCTGGATCAAGCCTGCCCTCTTGAAGTCACCTGACAAATGTGAATCACACTTCATGATACAGTTCCACAGGTACGTCTACAGATGGTAGTCATCATGCCATACATGGGGGCCACACTCAGAGTACTAGCATGTCCACTGATACATTTGTTGTGGAGGTGTCTATATCCAGGATAGAACATTCCTAGGGTTGCAGCAGTGGCACTTCTGGTGATGAATGTCAATCAAAGACACTTAGCATGCTAACATCTAGACAAAGGCATGGTACAACCAGTGCTACTCCAGGTGTATGCAAGGGATGTACAGCCCCCAGCCATGCATACCCTGGACCTGTCCACTACACTGACATGCAGTGCTAAACTTGGTGATGGGGCTGTGTCCCAGCAGACACATGGGTACACCGCCACTGGCCACAGTACAAATTACATATAGACACACCACACAGTGGGACTCTGATGTCTCTCTCTCTCTCTCTCTCTCTCTCTCTCTCTCTCTTTGCCTCCTTCTCTCTCGGCTTTTTCTACACATTCAAAATAAACATATAATAAGCATTTCAAAATAATATCTTGGGCTAAAGTGCAATTAATAAAGTAATTAATATCGTATACTAAAATTATTCATTGTATCATAAAACTGTGATGAGAACTGATGTACAACCCACAGAGGAAAGTTTCAGTACTTACCAGTTGTCATCAATGATGCTGTTTCACAGCAGCTATTCAGTCAGGAACACGGGTCACTGAAGGACCTGACTCTTCTCCATGGATGCAGCCCATACTGTGATCAAAGAATAGAATGTATGAGGCTTTGTGTGGAATTATAGGAACTCAATAATCCAGTGGTTAATAATGCCTATCTACTGCACACTAAAGGAACATTTATTTAGCTAAAGTGAGTTACATTTTTCAACTACTGATTTGAAGAATGCTTTTCTCAAGCACCTCTGCACACTGACAGAAACTCTTCTGATACATGATTCTTCAACCCAGTGCTCATTTGTATGGTTAACTGCTTGACATTCACCATTATTCATAGTTGTGAATGAGTCATTGTATATATCACTGAGAAAAGGAGCTGAGTTTTGATAGAATGAAAATTTTACCTGTGCCTAACACCAGTCCAGCTCTTTCTTTTGTTTTTTGTTTTTTTTACCATTTTGACTAACTCTTGCAACTGCGGTATTGGACCAGTCCTCAAACAGTTGCATGGGGATGCCTTAGACATACTTAAGTGTTCTTAGGCAATGTATCAGATACCAAAAGGAAGTGGTCAATCACTAAGAAAGTGCTCTCATCTCATATTGGTCACAAAATAATGTATCTACTTGTGCAGGTGACATTTCACCATGTACACCATTCACAGTCCTCTGACAATGCAACACAGCACCAAACACCTTAAAAGCACAGGTTATCAGAATTGCTTGGTGATCTGTTTGAATTTTATCCTTTAAATGTAACAAAGAATACAAAACACAGAATAGATGGAGGGAGTAAGGTGGGAGGATGGGAGTGTGAGAAATATGAGTCACCCATCCTGAAATTAGGGAGGTGACATGACTTGCTGACACTGATGACTTTGACGGTTGGGTGGGGTGGCAGGTGGGAACTCTGGAGTACCAGAAGGATATAGGAGTATAAGTCAGGATAATATACTGAGGGGCAGTCCTGTGTGGAAGCCAGGCAGTCCCTCCTGAAAGCTCCCTGCTAGCCTGCTGCATGAGCTGCTAAGCATAGTTCTTTAGACAAGGGGGAGAAACTGAGGTCAGCCTGGATGATGGTCCTGCCACTGGCTGTTGTCTCATGGGAGAACAAATAGACCAGTGATGGCTTTTACCCCTGTGAGGAATGAATGAGCTAAATGATGGCTTTTAGGGGGGGGGCATGGTGGACAACAGGCATAGGAACAAAAAAAAAACACAGTGTAACAATGAGGCTGGGTGTAAATTGTATGAGCTTTAGTCTTTGACAGTGATGTCTGTCAGGAGCCGTGGTTCGTTCGGCTTTCGAATTAGGGGGTAGTGTCCTGTGAACTCGGTCCGCTAATGATTGGCGGTAGAGTTTTGGCCTGTTTTCACAACCTTCAAGCACAACCTTCGAAGGCACATGTCGACGCATATGCGTCCACGCTGGATGCAACAACTGAGAATCGAGCACACGAATCGACACACACGAGCGACGGCGACAGCACCCGCAGTTGTTGAAATAGTGGCTCCAGTGGCTCTGATAGCACCTGGTTATTACCACCAGCTATCTGGCTGTGTCTATCAACAACTGTTCTGTAGTTGTTACCAGTGAAACCTATATGGAAAAACCTATTCTCATGACATAGATGGGATCTGGAGATGGGGCTGGGGCCTGTAACTTCTATGGTTGCAAGTTTGATTCCTTCAGCTCTCATTTGCCTCCTATGTGACCTCACTGGTAGTGCTTTGAGTTCTTTGCTCAATCCCATTTGCTTCTGTTTTCAAAACTGAGTTTCCTTTAGCCTTGCTGGTTAACAAGCTAGGATTACTAATTATATTTATGTAGAAAATGAAAATCTTCATCTGCTGTTGCTGCTTGAATGCAAATCCAAATGGAATGGGTGCATGGATGCATCCCCTATGTTTTATATGTCAATGGTTGGATACATATGTTGACATCATATACCGTATTATATAAGTTAAGATTAAAAATAAGCACAGAAATAAAAGGACTTTTAGCTAGAAGCGGACTCTGAAGAAGAAGAAATCAGAAAATAGCTAAATATTTCTTTTAGCAGAGAATAGCTGTTTAAACTAGAATATTTTCAGTGCATTTTAAGCCAGTTATTGTGTAGATATTCCCATTTGCACGCTCTTCAGATTTTCATTCTCTCTTTCGGCAGTCTCCTGAATTAGCCACAGTATACAAAGAGGGATTCCGAGGATTTTTGGTAAATTTTAGGAAGTTTTTTATATTTTGCACACTTTTAAGTGTTAAATTAATAAGAAATTATTAATTATTGGTATTTATTTACTCTGGTGAAAGGACCTGTAGCCCATTAACTTGGATGATAAGAAGATTTTGACAACCCTTTTCATCAACACAGTTCTGCATACACACACTTCTCTATTACATAGCTAGCCTATATACACCGTTATATAGCCACCTGGTCCTGGCTCAGCTAACACTTTCCTCCAACACTGGTCAGTACCACTGCTGCTTCTTCAGGACCCGCGACTATGTTCGAAGGACTATGTAGGCATGGTAAACAAAACACTATGTTTAAGGGAGGGTCTATTTGGGTCTATATCAATTTATGAGAAGTGAGCCCTCCGTGCTTCAAGGGAACTCAAATGTTCCAGTTCTTCAAAGCGTTCACATCTGTGAAAGTCCAGTTCTTAGAAAGCAAGTTGTGCTTGGCAGCCATTTGCCCTTTTTACAGACAATTTGCCCTGTGTGCTCTGACAAATGCCAATGTTCGATGCTTGATTTCCTTTTCAAATATTTTCAATTCCTTTCCCTATTGAAATCTGGTTGATGAAAGTGAACCGAATCTATCCCTCCAGCATGTCCTATTTATCGTTGTGGCACGGTTTTTATCTCTAGACCATGTGGCTCTCCGGGATTTTTTTTTTTTTAGGTGGAGCATGTCCATCAATTCTGGGTTGGACATGGCCTTGTATATCAGGCAGAGATCACCTCTGAGTAAGCGGTATGCAACCGAGTACAGCTGGAGTTTCTTGAGTTGGGCTGCATAGGGCATCTGTTTGAGGCCAGTAATCCTCTTGGTGAGGTACTTTTGTGGTCTTTCCAGCTGTTGCAGGTGTCTTGTAAGGTACATCCCAAATGGGGTGTTGTATTCTATGATGGGTCTAATGAGTGATGAGTAGAGAGGCACAATAACCTCTTTTGTTCTAGATGCAAACCCTTTTGTGATTAGGTGGGCCACATAGAAGGATTTTCTAACCACCTTGGCAATATGATTATCAAAGGAGAGATTACTATCTACTTGGGTCCCCAGATCCCTTATTACATTTTCTGTATTTAGGGAACTACCACCTATGTGGTAGTTTGCAGGTACTTTGTTTTTTCCAAAGAGGATGACTATGCACTTTTTGGCATTTAGCTTGAGGCCATGATTTTGACACTAGGTATCCATCTCAGTGAGACCCATCTGGCGGGTGTCTGTATCAGCCAGAGAATCAATTATGGCCTCTAGTTTGCAGTCATCTGTGAACTTGGTCAGCCATTGTCCTTCTATGCTTGCCTGTACCTCTGAGAGGTATATACCGAACAGGAGGGATCCTAGGACTGAGTCCTGGGGGACACCACTTGTAACCGGTTTAGAGTCGGACGTAGAGCCTGCAACTCTCACCATGTGAGTTCTATCCATGAGCCAGTTGGCAACACATCTCGTGACGTAGGGGTTTATGTTCAAGCTGGTGAGCTTGTCTATAATACTAGAATGGGGAATGGTGTCAGAAGCCTTTGCAAGGTCTAGGTAGGCTATGTGGACCTCCTTTCCCTCGTCTAATGCCTTGGTAACTGTCTCAAAGAAGTTCACCAGGTTTAGGAGGCATGATCTGCCCTTAACAAAGCCAAACTGGGTAGGGTCCAAGATTTGGCGGTTCCCAATGTCTCTGTTAATGAGTTCCATGATGATGTGCTCCATAGCCTTGCAGACCAGGCTAGTCAGGCTTATAGGCGATAGTTCCCGGGGTCTGTTGTGGCTCCACCTTTGTAGAGCAAGATAACTGTTGCTGTGCGCCACTCTGAGGGTATGTAGCCTGTAGACAGGCTGAATTTGAACAGTGTGTTTAGGTGAGGGGTTAGTTCATTTTGGAGCTCTTGTAAGACACAGCCTGGGACACCATCCGGTCCCATTGAAGCTGTGTTTTTTGGCTTTGGATTGGGCTGTTTTAACCTGTGTGTCAGTAATTGATGGGGCCCTACATTCTTATGGTATGGTTATGGGCCCTTTAGGGGGTGAGAGGGGGGGTGAAGTTTTCACTAAACCTGTCTGCCAGAATGTTGGCAATATCAGTCAGTTCAGTGTATTTTGTGCCATTCTGCACTAACTCAGAGCAGGTCTGAGAGTTTCCACTTAGGTTCTTGACATAGCTAAACAATGCTTTGTGGTTATCTTTGGAGTCATTGGCAATTTTTCTTTTGAAACTAGCCTTAGATGATTTAATGAGGGATCATACTTTCTTGCTGATACTGATCAGGGATGTCTTTCCTTCTTGGGATTTTACTCTTTTCTGTACTAGTTTCCTCCTTCTGTTGTATAGCTTGTTTATGGCAGGGGTCCACCAGACTTATTTCCTTTTCTTGGAGGAGTGAGTCTTGGTTTTACTTGGAATAGCACGAGCCATGCATTCCTGCAAATGCTCATAGAGTGCCTTTGTAAAGGTTTCAGCAGCTTGGACAGCGTTGTCCTTTAGCATGGGGGCTGTGAATCTTTACACCTCAGTATTAAGTAACGTGAAGTTTGCTTTTGAAAAGTTTTTCATGGTGGTTTCCTTGATTGGGGGTGGGGGCGGAATGTGGATATCCAGAGTAATTAGTCTATGGTCTGATCTAACCAGCGAGGGGTTGACCTCCGGTGTGGAACACCGGTCGCCCATGTTGGTGATGACCAGGTCCAATATGTTGTTCCCTCTGGTGGGGGTGTTGACCAGTTGATCCAGGGCGTTCGAGTTTATAAATTCTAGGAAGCGTTGGGCAAGGGAGTTATTACTTGAGTAATTCTCCAAGTTTATGTTTGGGTAATTGAAATCACCCAGTATTAGGGTATTTGGTAGGACCTTCATATTTCCCAGTATCTCCAGATAAGCAGAATGGGGGTCCTGGGCCATGGTGGATGATCTGTAGCAAGCTACAATTTGGATTGCAGTTTTGCCCATTGTTAGTTGCACATGGATGCATTGTGCTGTGCCACTAACCTGGAGGTATGGGTATCCTTGATGAATATGGATATACCCCCACCTTTTGTGTTTCGGTCCTGGCTCTGTCGCCAAAAGGTTTGGTATGAGTTATAGCCTAGTAGTGCTGGGGTGCTCTCAGCAGCCTTAAACCAAGTTTCTGTTACTGCATAGATGCCGGTGTTCTCCATACTGAGGAGTACCTCGAGTGCGTGCATTTTGAAGTTTAGACTTCTGGCATTGAGTAGCATTACCCTCAGTTTTTGGTTACTTGTACTATTTATGGTGGTGGGTTTGTCTTTTGAGTCTTGCCTAAAAAAGGCACTATGGGGGTGGCAAGAGCCTTGGCTAGTATTCGAAAGCCTAATGGTGACAGTTGAAAGCTATCTCTTGCGAAGCAACGTGGCTTGTCGAGCATGTCATCCCAGGCGGACAGATACTGGATTCCCTTTGAATGACACCAAAAACTTAGCCAATTGTTGAAATTGATCATTTTTTATTTATACTGTGGCATCATTCTTGGTGAGGGCAGGATACTACTCAGGGTTAGGGTCATACCAGCCTGGGCTACATGATCAGAGAGCTCTTCCATGTCTCTTTTCATGTAGTCCAGGGAGGTATGTCTCAGGTCATTCACACCAACATGGACAATGACAGAGTTGTATTTGTACTTGTTCTGGAGTGACATGAGTGCTTGTGTTATGTGGCGGATCCTGGCACCCGACAGGCAGCTAACTGTAACCTTCTCCTTGTCCAGCCTAGTTAGTGGGACATCAGTGTGCCTGACTATAGAGTCACCTATTACTAGTGTGCTGTGTATGTTATTTTGCATTAAGGGCTGTGATTGTGTGGCACACTGATTATGTGAAGTATGTGTTTCATGGTTGGTGATGGGGTGTGGAGGTTGCTTGGATGTCTGCTTTGGAGTTCTCTTTTGCTTTTGCAGATTTTTATTTAGAGCCACCGAGTATGTTTTCATGTATTCATGTATGTTATTTGCCGGTGTTGGTTTATTAGGTCTATGTGAGACTGGTGGTGTGTTGCAAGTATTACCCTTCTCCTCTTGACTGTCAGTTCCAGTCTTGGGTTGAGAGAACTTTGCCTCCAGTTTGGCTGTATAATTGCATTTCTCGCATATATTCATGTTTGATAGTAGGAGGAGAGGGTTGTCTGTGTACCTGAGGCAGTTGTAACATTGCCTCAAAATGCCCAGATTCACTAGTTGGACTGGAGAGTACACCGGAAACTGCCCTTTGGACATGCCTGAATAGGTAGAGTAAGCTGTTTTTCTGATTGGCTGGTGGGGACGAATAGAGAGCCTTAATCCTTCTGGACTGTATAGGGGGTCTAGTGCTTGCTACAAGTTTTAAGCAAGGGCTTGACTGTAAAATGAATGGTTTGAGTGCTAAAGTTGAAATTTTGTCTAGTTCCAAGGGAAAAATTGAAGAGTAGACTTCGTGGAGCCAAGAATAGTTTAACTCTAGCTAAACGGCGCTGCCCGGTGAACAAAACCACACAAATGCGGATTTTATAGCAAGGAAGTGAAAGAGATAGAAATTAGCCAATAAACTACTAACTTCTGGGCTGAAGCCACTCCTCCAGGGACATATAGGCAGCTCATAGCTCCCCTGTCTCACAGGTGAACAGAGAAACTTCCTTCTATCCAAGTATGGTATGGGCAATGCAAAAACTTGTAACACAGCCCTGGAGTCAGCAATAACCTGAAAACTGGACTATACTAGTTCAGAAAGGCGTGAAAAAGTATATGTATATATATATTTTTCAGAAAATAGAGCAAATGCAGTCAAAATTAGCTCAAAATGGCCAATAAACTACTAACTTCTGGGCTGAAACCACTCCTCCAGGGACAGATAGGCTGTTCAAAGCTCCCCTCTCTCACAGGTGAACAGAGAAACTTCCTTCTATCCAAGTAAGGTATGGGCAACACAGAAACTTGTAACACAGCCCTGGATTCAGCAATAATCTGAAAACTGGACTATACTAGTTCAGAAAGGTGTGAAAAAGTATATATATTTTTTTTCAGAAAATAGAGCAGATGCAATCAAAATTAGCCCAAAATGGCCAATAAACTACTAACTTCTAAGCTGAAACCACTCCTCCAGGGACAGATAGGCTGCTCAAACCTCCCCTCTCTCACAGGTGAAGAGAGAAACTTCCTTCTATCCAAGTAAGGTATGGGCAACACAGAAACTTGTAACACAGCCCTGGATTCAGCAATAACCTGAAAACTGGACTATACTAGTTCAGAAAGGCGTGAAAAGTATATATATATTTTTTTTTTTCAGAAAATAGAGCAGATACAATCAAAATTAGCCCAAAATGGCCAATAAACTACTAACTTCTGGGCTGAAACCACTCCTCCAGGGACAGATAGGCTGCTCAAAGCTCCCCTCTCTCACAGGTGAACAGAGAAATTTCCTTCTATCCAAGTAAGTTATGGGCAATGCAGAAACTTGTAACACAGCCCTGGATTCAGCAATAACCTGAAAACTGGACTATACTAGTTCAGAAAGGCATGAAAAAGTATATATATATATATATTTTCAGAAAATAGAGCAGATGCAATCAAAATTAGCTCAAAATGGCCAATAATCAACTAAATTATGGGCTGAAACCACTCCTCCAGGGACAGATAGGCTGCTCAAAGCTCCCCTCTTTCACAGGTGAACAGAGAAACTTCCTTCTATCCAAGTAAGGTATGGGCAACACAGAAACTTGTAACACAGCCCTGGATTCAGCAATAACCTGAAACTGGACTATACTAGTTCAGAAAGGTGTGAAAAAGTATATATATATATTTTTCAGAAAATAGAGCAGATGCAATCAAAATTAGCCCAAAATGGCCAATAAACTACTAACTTATGGGCTGAAACCACTCCTCCAGGGACAGATAGGCTGCTCAAACCTCCCCTCTCTCACAGGTGAACAGAGAAACTTCCTTCTATCCAAGTAAGGTATGGGCAACACAGAAACTTGTAACACAGCCCTGGATTCAGCAATAACCTGAAAACTGGACTATACTAGTTCAGAAAGGCGTGAAAAAGTATATATATATTTTTTGTTTTTCTTTTTCAGAAAATAGAGCAGATACAATCAAAATTAGCCCAAAATGGCCAATAAACTACTAACTTCTGGGCTGAAACCACTCCTCCAGGGACAGATAGGCTGCTCAAAGCTCCCCTCTCTCACAGGTGAACAGAGAAATTTCCTTCTATCCAAGTAAGTTATGGGCAATGCAGAAACTTGTAACACAGCCCTGGATTCAGCAATAACCTGAAAACTGGACTATACTAGTTCAGAAAGGCATGAAAAAGTATATATATATTTTTTCAGAAAATAGAGCAGATGCAATCAAAATTAGCTCAAAATGGCCAATAATCAACTAAATTATGGGCTGAAACCATTCCTCAAGGGACAGATAGGCTGCTCAAAGCTCCCCTCTTTCAAAGGTGAACAGAGAAACTTCCTTCTATCCAAGTAAGGTATGGGCAACACAGAAACTTGTAACACAGCCCAGGATTCAGCAATAACCTGAAACTGGACTATACTAGTTCAGAAAGGTGTGAAAAAGTATATATATATTTTTTTCAGAAAATAGAGCAGATGCAATCAAAATTAGCCCAAAATGGCCAATAAACTACTAACTTCTGGGCTGAAACCACTCCTCCAGGGACAGATAAGCTGCTCAAAGCTCCCCTCTCTCACAGGTGAACAGAGAAACTTCCTTCTATCCAAGTAAGGTATGGGCAACGCAGAAACTTGTAACACAGCCCTGGTTTCAGCAATAACCTGAAAACTGGACTATACTAGTTCAGAAAGGCATGAAAAAGTATATATATATATATATTCAGAAAATAGAGCAGATGCCATCAAAATTAGCTCAAAATGGCCAATAAACTACTAACGTCTGGGCTGAAACCACTCCTCCAAGGACAGATAAGCTGCTCAAAGCTCCTCTCTCTCACAGGTGAACAGAGAAACTTCCTTCTATCCAAGTAAGGTATGGGCAACGCAGAAACTTGTAACTCAGCCCTGGATTCAGCAACAACCTGAAAACTGGACTATACTAGTTCAGAAAGGCAGGTAACAAGTAATTTGTTTTTCAGAAAATAGAGTAGATACAATCAAAACAACACTTTAAATGCACAGAAAAGGCTATCACACTTTAGTGTGTAGCTACAACAGTTAAACAGATTTTTCAAAAACAAAAATGACTTAATTCAAGTGCAGGCAGCAAATAAGTACAATATGTAGCAATAACATACATTTATTTATTTATTTTATTTAACATTTGTGGACCGGGCTAGTCTAACTGGATATATGTCCATTTTCAGTAGAGGCCCGGGGAGAAAAGCTCCAAAACTACTGACAATTTAAAACAAATCAAAGGTATTAGGCATATATGGACAAGAAGAAATACATAATAGTTTACAAATGTTAACAATACAGCTAAAATAAAAGGAAAACCTCATTCCTTTAATTCTATACAAAAAATAAGGTTTTTATTTATGTATTTATTTATTTATTTTTAAGAAAGAGAGTAGTAGTGGAACAAAAAGACAATAGGAAAGAGGAGAGAGAAATACAGAGAGGTTTGGTAAAAGTAAGGTAAGAAGGAGAAGTAAAATCTAATATGAGAAGCAAGGAGAAGGTACATACATACATACATACAAACTTTTTAAATCACAGATTCGCTAAAAAAAACTGACGTTTCAGGCGGAATTAGTTAAGACAGCAAGAAAAGCAGAAAAATGATACTTAATCACTCTAAAGTCACTCTTTTGTCTCTCTGCTGCTGTAGACTCTGCAGAACACCTGGAAGGCACTTGCTGAGTGGAATACAAGCGCAAAAACTGTGCAAATGCGGTTTTTATAGCAGGGAAGTGAAAGAGATAGAAATTAGCCCAAAATGGCCAATAAACTACTAACGTCTGGGCTGAAACCACTCCTCCAGGGACAGATAGGCTGCTCAAAGTTCCCCTCTCTCACAGGTGAACAGAGAAACTTCCTTCTATCCAAGTAAGGTATGGGCAACACAGAAACTTGTAACACAGCCCTGGATTCAGCAATAACCTGAAAACTGGACTATACTAGTTAAAAAGCTCAAAACTGAGCCCTGTTCCAGCATTCTTCAATCAGACAAGTTCTAACTGCACAATCCTGCCATTAGGGTACAGAGAAACCTTCTCCAAAAAATATGGCCAAAATATAATCACCACATTCTCAGTCTGTGCTATATTCTTGATTAATCCTTTAAAAAGCAGATGAGAGTATGTGCTGCATTGTAATACTCTGCCAGTATATGGCAGTACTGGGTATTAACAGAATGTGGGAAAAAGGCAGCCTGTTTTGCTTGAGAAAGTGAAAATATGGAGACAGAACTAAAGAAGCTGCTGAATTGCCATGCAGAAGATGACAGCAAACAGACAGCATGTCAGAGATATGCTGGTCGCTACTCAGACATGCTGGATAATGCCCTTAGACCAGTCCTAATAATTATTCAGACCATAATGCAGGGGCAATGGAAGGGACAGTTGCTCTTTCCAAATGACACTTTTACCTACAGTAGGGTTAGGAAGGAATGGATAAAACCTATTAAAGTGAGCTTCTAAAACTCTTGCCTTGCAATATTTCTAAGCAGAATCCAGAAACCTCTGACTGATCTTATTAAGAAGAACCTAGAAAATTTGGTAACACCTTACAGAATTGAAAATTATTAAATTACGTTCTACCAAATAGAATCTGAGTCTACCTTTAGGATACACTAATTTGGAAAAGGTAGCCTAAATAGAAGTAGTCCTATACCATGTGCTCTATTACCACTATCCTCCTATACAATACTAATGTCTTCCTTCTCCCACCTACATACTTTTATAGCCTACTTTATTATATCTCTTCAACTCTTTACAAACCTATACAGTACTAATGTTTCCCTTCTCCCACCTACATACTTTTATAGCTTACTTTATTATATCTCTTCAACTCTTTACAAACCTATACAATACGAAAATCTCCCTTCCTACATAATTTTATAACAACTTCATTATGTATCCTGAACTTCTTGCAAATCTTTCTTTATTGAAATGTAAGAACAATAAACTTCTTTACAATACTGTTTTCCTTTCTACAGCACAAATCAATTTACTCTACATTTATAATTGTTGGTGTAAATACTTTACTGTATATACGTGTCTTGCAATTGTTTTTTGTTTTTTGTTTTTTTGTCTGAGAAATGTAATTATTGTTTTTCTGAAAACTGTCTGAAATTCACTTGTTAATATAAATATACTGTGATGGAGATCTTCTCCCCGGGCCTCCACTGAAAATGGATTCTGCCCAGTCTAACATTTCCAGTCAATAGACAAATAAATAAATGTAAGCAAAACCTAGTTTTAGTTAATAATACAAATGCTGCTGTTTGCTTCAGTGTCTTCAACACATCTTCTGTATGTCATTTTAAGCCTCTGAAGATAAATCTTATGGTCTTATTGAAATGGTCTCTGTAAAATGCTGACAGCACATAAATCATTGGTTAATTGTTAACTAATAGCATTCTTTACTGTGCTAACTGAATAAGTGGGCTGGTACAAGTACCCTTTTCAGTTGCGACCTGGGCACAAAGGCATATGAGAATGATCAACTTAAATCAATAAGCTACAAAGTAATAAAACTTAAGAGATATAGATAGATAAAATTAATCAGTTATATATAATATCCAGACCTGCACTGTTTCATTGGATGGATACACAAAATATATATACACAATAACAGGACTTGTACACTTTCAAAGGATATATACAAAGAGCATTATTGAAAAAAAATATAGGGTGGCTTTTATATTGCAAATATAAATCCTAGTTGCATTCTACAAATTTAAATCAAAATATGTACATATTTATAAACTTATGACTGAGAGGTATATACCTTTACAAGTACAAAGCCATGCCTGACCCAGCTCTGTTAGAAATGCTACATCTAAAGAAATCCCAATCCCTCCATACCACATGCTCCGGAGACCTCAACCTCAATACCCCAATCAACAGAACATGCGGGAAGGACAGGTTCATAACCCAGAGACTGCCCATGCTCTGGGATAGACTTCCCATACATGTCAAGCAGAGCACCTCAGTGGCCCTTTTCAAGAGAAATCTTGATGAGTCAATGGGAAATAGAAAATTCACCCCGGGGATCACTCCAGTGGCTCTACTCGACAGAGGCACTGGGAACTAATGTCAGGTGGCACGATGCCAGCGTAATCCTATGGGCTAGGCTTGTAAAGGCTCCAAGGCCATTAGCCTAGTACACACCTATGAACCTATAAATATCCCTTGGAGACTGTCAGATGAGGCAGAGGTGCTGGCAGTGACATTTTCATGTATGCTGATTGAAGGTGTGCTAGTGCTAGTGCTGGTGTCCTGTGTAGCTTAACCATTGGCTCTGAAACACTTGCATTTGGCATCATTATTCAGGTGTTACAAGTTCCCAACATGGATGCCAAGAAGCACCTCTCGAGCTTCAGTCTTGAGGTGAATTTTTTGGCATCCATGTTTCAAATACATGATAACTCAGTTACGATTGGAGACCCAGTTATAATCAATCCTCTTTGTAGTACATGGAGCCCAGTATTATGTTCTGAAATTGTCAACAAGTAAATAGAATTTAAGCCTGTTTTTTAGCATTTGTGTGCTGTATTTTACTGAACTGTTGCTTTGTTTTATACTGTTTTTGTTGCTGTGGCTGATTTATTCTGCGCTTGTATGTTTTGCTTTAGCTGCCTTAAACAGCATAGCCTAGATTCGTTCGATACATGTTCGTATTTGTTTTTCGTACCTAATAAAGTATTCTGTGGAAGTAATTATTGGATTATTTGGTCTACATCCTTCTACCTTTGCTACCTTATAGCCTAGATTTAGACTTGCTGAATCTAGACTGGTATCACTTGAGCGCTAAAACCAGTCATCTTACATTAAGAGGGCCCCCCTGAACCTTTGTGAGTTGGAGATTGCTGAAATAAAGGCTCTGTGAGAGGCTTTTCTATTGCTAGAATGTGTTAAAACTTTAAATGTATTTGTATTTAAGCACCTCATTTTTGACTATACAAGGCACCACTAACCCCCATTGCTATGGACAGTCAGTTTCCTAACATGCCTGATCAACATGGGCATCCTGAGGCAATCAATACCCCATGTATACTGATAACCACCTGCTCCTAAAGCAAACAAATACAGTATGTGAGAGATGTCACTATACCATGAAACTTAAATCAGTCCTCTCACGTAATAATAAACAAAGACATCAAAAAGGTTGTCAGCTCACACATCTCTCCTCATACACAAGATAAATTTAAGACACACAAACTTACATATGTGGAGGTACTCACTAAGAGCTTACCAAAATACCAGTTACTTCTAAAACACAGACAGCCCTCACATACTGGTACACAAACTGAATCCAACAGTACACATAACAACACGCGTAACAGTGTCACAACAATCAAGACCTCAAGGCAAAACACTTCATAACAAAATTTCCTAGTCATAGGTGACTCCATAGTGAGACACACAGATGTCTCTTTCACCACGCTGAACAAGGAGAAGGCTACGGTCAGCTGCCTGTCAGATGTTAGGATTCAGCAAGTCATGCACACACTCAAGTCACTCAGCAGCAATTACAATTATGACTCTGTCATAGTACATGTTGGAGTGAAAGACTTAAGATGTACCTCTATGGACTATACGAAGAGAGACATGATAGAGCTCTCAGATTATATGCACCTGGCAGGTATGTCCCTAGCCCTAAATAGCATTCTACCTTCACCTAGGATGATGCCACAGTGCAGATAAAAAGTGACTGATTTCAACAATTGGCTTAGCTTCTGGTGCCATTCCAAGGGGATCCAGTGTCTGTCAACCTGGGAAGACATGGTCAATAGACCTTGATGCTTCACCAGCGATGGCCTTCACCTTTCTCCTCAAGGCTTTAGGATACTGGCAAAGATGCTTCCTCCCCCATAGTGCCTTTTTTAAAGCTATGTCAAAACAACAAAACTTCCAAAGTAGAAAAACACTCTAGAGAGAAACTCATGGTCATGCTGCTTAATGCTAGGAGCCTTAACAGTAAGATGCACTCCCTGGAAGCGCTCCTCACCTTTGAAAATGCTGACATCTGTACAGTCCCTGAGACTTTGTTCAAGGCAACAGAGAGAGTTCCACAGGCATGCAGGGCTACAATGCCTTCCACATGCTCAGACCCCAAATCAAGCATGAAAGAACTAAAGGTGGAGGTGTATCCATTTTCATTAAATCCAAATACACCTTGTGACTGGTGAAACAGTATGACTCTCTTGAGCTACTCCAGGTCCAAATAACTTTCGCCAAAACACTCTACCACATCATAGCTAGCTACAGGTCCCCCATCATGAACCAGGAGAAACACACCACCTACCTGGACTTGCTTGAATCGTTCAGTATACAGCAAAACACCTTCTTCATAGGAGACTTTAAAGAGCCCATCCGTTGATTGGATGACTTACATAAGCACAAACATGACCGCACTGAGGTTCCTGGACTTTGTTAACTCAAATGCACTGGAACAGTAAGTCTGCACTCCAACAAGGAGCTCAAATGTCATAGACCTAGTACTTACCAACATGGGGGGCTACTGCACTACCCCCAGTGTGCTGCCCTCCCCAGTTAATTCAGACCATAAATCTGTCTCATTTGAAGTAAAGATTGGACCTGATAACCCCACAGGAGCAAAAAAATAAAATAAAATAAAAAAATTTCTCCAAAGCAAACTATCACCTCTTAAGAGATGGTATAAATGGTTTCAAAGCCCCCGCTAACCAGGCAACAATGACTCCTGTGAATAGAAATACACAAACTTCCTATGTAGCCACTTAAGCAAATGTATTGACTTGGCAGTACCTGACAGGACTAAAACTTGGTCCTCTCACAAGAAAAAAGCCACCCTGGTAAACTGCAAGTATAAATAAGTTATATGACAAAAGAAAGAAACTGATATCGATAAATAAGAAGGAACATACTCAACAAAGGAGGATTACCCTACACAGACTAAACAAGCAAATCAGAAACCTTGTAAAGTCCTCTAAAGCTAGTTACAAGACTAGACAGGCATCCCTAGCTAAAGACAATCATAAGGAATTCTTTAGCTACATCCAAAACCTCAAAGGGAATACCCAGCTGTGTGCCGAACTTATAGTGGATGGCACCACTCACACTGAACCTGAAGAAATTGCCAATCTGCTAGCTGACAGATTTGGCAACAACTTCACCCCAGTCTCCACCAACCATACCCCATAGCATTACCGATACCTATCCTTTACCAAGCATCTTCAAAGAACAGGTCATTCAAGTGCTCTCCAAGGCCAAAAATATGGCCTTTATGGGACCAGATAACATCCCAGGTTGCATACTAAACAATCTAAAACAAGACCTAGTGGAACTCCGTTGTCTCTTTAACCACAGCCTGAGCAATTGTTTTATGCCAGAGGAGTGGAGAACAGAAACAGTCATCCCCTTGCACAAACTGGGCCCATCAACCAACCCTGGAAACTATAGACCCGTTAGCCTGACCAGCCTTATCTGCAAGGCCATGGAAAGAATCATCATGGACCTTATCAACCAGGACATAGGCAACCTTCAAACTCTTGACCCAATCTAGTTTGGTTTCATCAAGGGTAGATCTCGCTTATTAAACCTGGTGAACTTCTTTGAGAAAGTCACCAAAGCCCTGGATGAGGGTAAAGCAGTACGCACCACCTATCTTGATTTAGCCAAGGTGTTTAACACAATTCCCCACTCAGGAATCATTGAAAAAGTCTCCTAGCTGGGTGTCAACTCATTCATCACTAGATGGGTAGCAAAGTGGCTCATAGATAGAACACACATTGTTAAAGTCGGAAAATCCACCTCCACCAATAGACCAGTTACCAGTAGTGTACCACAAGGATTTGTACTGTTTGGAATTTATTTTTTGAACTCCAGTCAAAGGTAGATGGCCTGTGGCTTACTAAGTTTGCAAAAGACTGTAAACTGGGCGCAATCATAGAGTCCCCCAACAACATCAACAAATTACATAAGGGACTGACATAGACAAATGATTAGTGCCAGGGCCATGGACTGAAACTAAACACAAAAAAATGCCTCATTATCCCTTTTGGCAGAGAAGTAGCCCCTGCTAATTACAATGTAGACAGCACCCCTCTAAGCTCAAACACAGTACTGCGTGACTTGGGAATGCAGGTTGATAGCAATCTAAACTTCGATCACCATGCATCCACAGTAGTAAGGAAAACCTTCTACACTGCCCATCTCATGAATAAGGGCATTGCATCCAAGACAAGGGAGGTCATTACTCCACTGTACTTGGCCCTTATCAGACCACTGGTTGAGTACAATGTGCCCTTCTGTATGTACCTCACCAGACACCTGCAGCAGCTGAAGAGACCACAGAGGTTTCTAACCATGAGAATTCAGGGCATTCAAGACATGGCCTACATAGAAAGACTGAAAGTGATATCACTATACTCTGTATCATACAGGCTGCTGAGAGGTAACCTGTGTCTGGCCTACAGAGCAGTCTCTGACTCTGCCCTAATCAAAATACTGCACATTCACAAGTCAAATGGGACAACAGTACTCACTCCAGAGATCTCAATCTGACCTGCAACACTAATAGAAATTGTGCAAGAGACTGCTATGTCTCCCACAGATTGTCACTCATCCGGAATAAGCTCCCACTTCATGTGAAGCAGAGCTCTTTAATAACTCTATTTAAGTGCAACCTTGAAAACTGGATGAGAAACTGAAAATTCATCCCTGGGGTGACACCTAAGGCCCTCATGGACAAAGGCACTCGGTGCTGATAATAGTATTGTTGTGCAAACAATGACCATCTAACTATGGTCAACTAGGGTACTTGTGGTATTTACATGGCTAGACTTGTAAAGGCCATTAGCCTAGTAATCTCCTATGAACCTATGAAATCAAGAAAAAAGACAGCCTTGGTGTGCACCACTCTGACATCAAACTGTTGCATAATGAAATTTGTTCTGCATTTTTCAAAGCTGTTATGCTCTAGTCATGTACTAGAGAATACACAACATCCACTATGGCAAAGTGCTATGAAATGGTAAAAGGTTTAAAAGCTGTAAATAGAGTCTTTGCTACCATGCACGCATGCACACACACAAACACACACCCACCCAAGGCAGACTTAAGTATTTAACATCTTTTAAAGCCGTTAGTACATTAGAGATATAATCTGCTTCTGGCAGCTGTCTGTGACTGTATTATGTGTATTGCAACTTTCAAAACTGTAAAACACTTTGCATGTCTACAATATTTCTCATTTTGTAGTATGTTGGTGCAGCTAAAGCCCCATGTATTATACAGAAGATTACTATTTCTTAATATGTTCTCAAAACAGAATCAAGAAATTTCTTGAATCCATTTACATTTGTAAGTTACCAAATTATTTTTGTCATTTTAGTTTCTAGCACTATTGCTGTTAGTAGTCCTTTTCTTAGTACTGATTTTATATTTTTAATTCAAGCAGAAAAACTTTCAGAAGTAAGGTTAAATGGTTATAAAATCCATATAGTATTTCAGCAGGTAGTAGAATCATAGGAACTTACTAGGCTATTGGCTCTGAGGCCCTTATATGCCTAGCCAAGAGTTTAGCCCATGTTTAGACAAGTCAGCACACAGAACCCCTGTCCAGCAGGGACACAGGTGGAATCCCAGGGGTGTATTTTCTGTTTCCCATCCAGTTATTCAGGTTGTGCTTAAAAAGGGATAATGAGGTACTCTGCTTGATGCAGAGAGGGAGTCTATTCCACAGATGGGGGAGTGTCTGGGACACAAATCTGTCCCGCCAACAAGTCCTGTTGATGTCACAGACCAGGCTGAAGCTACACATATGGGTTGCTTGAGTGGAGCTTGACTTGTGGATATGCAGCAGTCTCATCAAGATGGGGTCTGTTATTTCTTTGCATGTCAAACAGAGGTCACCTCTGAATAGTCTGTATGAAACTGAGTAGAGGAAAAGGGCTTTTAGCCTATCTGTGTAGGGTAGATGTTTGAGGCCCTGGATTCTCCTGGTGAGGAACATCTGTGGTCTCTCCAGCTGCTACATGTGCTTTGTGAGGTGCATGCCAAAGGGGATGTTGTACTCAATAACTAGCCTTATAAGGGAAGATTACAGGGATATTATGACCTCTTTGTCCCTGGATGAGATACCCTTACTTATGAGGTGGGCCATGTAGAAAGCTTTCAATACTATGGAAGAAACATGGTGGTCAAAAGTTAGGTTGCTATCAACCTGGGTGCCCAAATCACTCACTACTGATTGCATGCTTAGGATGTTGTTATTAATGTCAATATATGTGGGGACATACCTTTCCTCAAAGGGGATAATGTTGTATTTTTTGGCATTCAGCTTGAGGCCATGTTTCTGGCACCAGTCATTTGTTTGGGTTAGACCCTCTTGGAGGATGTCCACATTACTTGGGGAATTGATGACCATGCTCAGCTTGCAGTCATCTGCAAATGTGGTGAGCCATAGCCCACTGGTTTTGACCTGCACCTCAGAGAAGTATATCACAAATAACAGAGGCCCCAAGACTGATCCCTAGGGTACACCGCTCATTATAGATATATTGCTGGAAGTGGCTTCCCCTATTTTGTTTAGGTGGGTTCTATCAGTGAGCAGTTTGCTACCCATCTGGTAACATATGGATGGATGCCTAGTTGAGAGAGTTTATCTGTTATGCCCCAGTGGGGAACAGTGTCATGTCCATGGTGCTGAAAGACCAGAAGACTGTGTATTCTATTCACAGATCAAGCATTTGAATTTATTTTTCAATACTGATACCACAGTACAGTATAAAAGACATGTTGCACTTCTGAGTGTACTGTCCTTTGGATGAGATGTTCAACAGAGGCCCCATATGCCTAGGTTAGCTTAGGTGGACGTAAAATATCTCAAGGCATTTATTAAAAATTTACTTGTTTTATTAAAATAATATCAAAACATAATCACTTAAAAATCAAACAAATATAGAAAAAAAACAAAGAAAAACAATTTCCAATATTTTTAATATATGCAGGAGAATACCACTTACTCTAAATTAAATTATGATACCACCGCCAGTACCTCACTTGTGTCAAGATGGTAGACAGATCCCACTTATGGTTATATAAAACTTTCCTACACTGTACCTTCCTTAAGTGCCAAACGCAGGTCAATATAATCATGTAAATCTTCTGTATGTCTTCTCTTTTCACCTCATCATATGCCCCATACAAAATGGTATCCATATACATGTATGTATGTGTGTCAGCAACCTCCCCCATTTCCAAAGATTTGCAGTTGTCTTCTAAATTCTCACACCACTCCTACACTGTAAGAAAACATGCCCAACTGTTTCATTCATACCACAGGCAGAGCATAACCTCTCCTTTTTGTTGTTTATATAACGTGGAACTCTTCATAGGCAACTTATTTAACAACAATCACCATGTTGTCTGCCTTCAGTGTATAGCTGCCTTAACAGTATCCTGAACCATGTCCCCAGGGATCAAAATACTAAAAGAGAGATATCGCTGACTGTATCTTGTTTCAAGTAAAGTATCTAAATTAACCTTCTACAAGAAACTTTTCCTATAATATCCATACAAATCACCTGAAAATATCATATGTTTTCTCTTCTTACCCTTTCTCCAGTATTTCCAGAATTCCTTATATTTCACATCCAAAACTGACCCTTGAATATACTGTTATCCTTTTTCACCCCCTTCCAAAAACAGAAGAGTAGCCAAATTTGTTTGTTTGTGTCTTTCGGCTTTTCCTGGTTAGGGGTCACCACAGCGGAACTCCGGTCCGCTAATGATTGGTAGTGGATTTTTACATACCGGGTTACCAGCCCTGACGCACAACCTTCAATGAAGGCACGCCCCATTCACGTATGCTTCCACACAGAAGATGCTCTAGCTGAGAATCGAACGGGACAACGTCTTGCTATGAGGCGACAATGCTACCGCAGCACCACCACCGCATTTAGAAGAGTAGCCAAATAATCTACTGGATTAAGTGAAACTAAACCTCTTTTAACTTTTATATTATAAACAATCCTATGCTTTACGGGACTTAAACTAAAACCCAGCAAAGTAGAAAAGAAAAGAAAATATCTAAGACAGGTTTGTCAAGCTTCTCAAGCAGCACATACTCCCCTTCCCCAAAATGCCAAAAAAATGCAATACATAAATATTTTAATAAAGGAAAGCCTAGACATGTTCCATACTTGGACAATATCTCTAATTTCCCTTATAAGCTTCTCCCACTGTTGAACAACTACCACCTTACTTTCAAAGGGAATGCAGAATATAGTAATCATCACTTGAAAAGTAAACATCTCCCAAACAAATCATATCACCATGACCCTTACATTTTGGATTACTCAATTTGAAGCACCAATGTTCTGCCACTTTCACCATCTCTATCATCCAAGCCTTATTCTTCACTAACAAAACTAGATTGTCTGCACAACTGAGAACGACTGACGCAGTCATTCTCCCTTCAGAGATATTACATGCCTCTTAACACCCTATGCCTAACCACATTAATGACAGCATTAGTAACTAAAACCAAAATTACTGTATTCATGAGACACTGCTGGTAAACTCCCTTCTTCATCCTGAATTTTTACCCACAAAATAATTTGCTAACATATTCCCCAAGTATGTTTATAAATACTTTTCAATAAAGAAACTATTCTATCTCCTATATCACACTCGTAATAGAGTCCACATCTCAGCCAGAGCGTCTTCTGCGTGGAGACATGCATGAATGGGCGTACCTTCGTTGAAGGTTGTGCGTCAGGCCTGGCAAGCCAGTACGTAAAAATCAACTGCCAATCATTAGCGGACTATAGTTCCGCTGTGGCGACCCCTAACCGGGAAAAGCCGAAAGACACAAACAAAATAGAGTCCACATCTACCTATGCTGCACATTATTAAAAGCCTTCATTATGTCACAAACTATTGGTCTGCCTTCAATATCCCCTGGCTGTGTCCTATAAACAACTTCTTATCTACAACCAGTAAATCTTTGACATTATTTCCTTTTACTCCACACTCCTTCAGATAGTACACTAGTTATTAACTCCTCAAAACATAACTGTAGCATTTTCATCAACAATCAACATTGTAAAGGATATAGGACATCAATATTTTAAATCACTTCTGTCCCCATTTCCCCACAAAATGGTTATTAATCCAATACATATATCTTCATCCATCAAACCATCTTGTACACTTTATTCAACAATGCTGCAAAACTTGTTTTTTTCCCCTCAGACATGTACCTTTAAAACATATAGCTACATCAAACATCCACTGAAACAATATCATATTTCACTTCCTGTTAAACATTTTCTATTTACCCCCAAAGAAACCTGTCATTCTTACAATACATTATATTACTTTGAAATCCCTTACATTCTCCATTTCACCTTACAAACTTTTCTTCTTTTCATATACAATTATCTGATGTATTCTTCCACACAAGTCAAGTTTCCATTTTGCTGTTGTACTTTTCTCCCACGAGCAGTAAGAACAACCTTTATAAAACTCTTACCTAGTCTAAGTTTCTTATCCAAAAAAGGCATAATTTCCTGTTTCCTGTCATGAACCAAATAACACTGTCATAAAACAATATCCTGTGCTTTCAACTCACGCAATTATTTTCCTTATACAAGCAAATATTATAATTAGATTTTAAGTACTTGTTAAAATCAGTCATTATAGAAGCAGAAACTACTTTCCACTCGCTATCAATCTTTCTTTAAAGTTTGGTACATTTTATCTAATAAGTCTTCCACCATTTTAGTCCAGTTGCTCTAGAAAGGTCTCATTACCAACAGAATAACCAGGCATCCACATATTCCAGCATATCTCTTAACACCTTTATCTTCATTTCAAACATACTCCTCGTCAGCTAGCTCTATACATAACTGCAGTAGGATCCAAAAATCCTCCCTTCCAACCAAGCTCTGTAGTTCCTTGGGAAATAATACAAAATCAGTTTATGTTGCTATGCTCTCTGTCATATAAGTAATTTTATTTTCAGTGGCTAGGAGCAACCCTTAAGTGCACATGATCTCCCAACATTTTTCACATTTAATAATATACTTTTCTTTTGTTTTTCATAAATCACAAATAAAACCACCTATCACACTATATGCATATTTAACAATACTAAACTAGATATACAAACAACATTTCTATTCGCTTCACATTAGTAGTAGCATATGCCACAATTAACCGTACCACCACACCCTGCATATGCCACAACTAACCATACCACCACATCCTGCATATGCCACAACTAACTGTACCACCACACCCTGCATATGCCACAACTAACTGTACCACCACACCCTGCATATGCCACAACTAACCATACCACCACACCCTGCATATGCCACAACTAACCATACCACCACACCCTGCATATGCCACAACTAACTGTACCACCACACCCTGAGTTCTAACATGCAAAACCAAAAGCCTGACAGGAACCCATCTCTCATACCCAGCACCAGAATCTCAGAAATATTTATCACCACAGCTATTCTTGAACATTCTTCCTTACTAAAACTCCATACTACAGTTCTACCCTAAATATACTCAAATTATTATCTACTCTGTTTTTAATAAACTTAATATCCAATAAACAGATGATGTCTTGTGTAATAGCTTTAAACCACTGCAAAACCATAAACTTCTTTAGTCTATTATTTATGCTATTAACATTTACAGACAGAACACAGGCAGGTTCATAAGTAAGTATTAGGCTAGCTGTCCTTGTGGGCTATTTGAAGCCTAGCCAATTTCCCTTCCAAAGGTGAGAATCAAACTCTGCACCTTCTGTCAGTAAGGTAAATGTCTTAACCATTATGCCAACTCTTGATTATTGCTTACTTTTTTGGCATCTTTGCCTTCTTGTCTTCCTCCTTCCTCAGTTTCCTAAACGTTATTCTTAATGTCTACAGACTTTTACAGTTGTCTAGTTTCATATGCTTTAATACTACCTACAAATACCCTCCAAAACGTTAGCAGTAGGCAATGAATGAAAATCTCATAATTCCTGGTCAGTAATGTCGTCTATTTCAAAATGAATGGTAACTTTCTTTTAATCTGTGAACCACCACAAGATAAAAATAAATTCATTCCAAGGATGAATGTTTCTTTTTCATTATTTATTAAGTAAAATTTTCCAAAAAGGACCAACTTTCAAAAGTGAGTTCTCAGAAAACTCTGTCCCTAGGTTACTTAGAGAATGAAAAGCAATAGACTAAAACCTTAAAAAGTAGGACCGCTTTGTCCCACACAAAGTACCCATCACTTATGTTTTATACAGAATGTTGGTTGCTGCTTTTCCTGAATTCCTGCAGTAATTAGTCTTTGGTAGTTATAACAATAACAGCAGCAGATGAAGGCTGTCCAACCTCCAAATGTACAAGTCTAGCCTCTACAGCATTTTCCACACACCTCCTCAGAAGACAAATCAGAAGGTTCATCACGCTAAACAAGTATGACAGCAACAACATTTTTAATATGGTCAGTTCCTATAAGCATTCATGGCTTCAGTCCAGGAAAGAATAGTCTCATCACCCAGTTCCTCTTCATCAACTAGTTTCAGCAATATGGTTTCAGACAAATCACCCTCCAGTAAGGGACTGTGATACTTCAGAAATACAGTTCGGTACATCTTCCAGCACCTTGGTCTCCATCTGTTTATCCTAGCCTTGGTCCTCTGGCACCAACTACTGATGAAAGAATAGAGACATTTCCCAAGTGCCCTGCTGAAATTTACCCTCATCAGTATGAATAATACCAATGAAAAGAACCCACTGGCCTAGTGGGACTAACTTAGTCAACAAAGCAAAAACTAAATTAAAATAAAATAAAAATAAACACATTAACAAATCAGTTTTGATTAGTGACCTGATAGTAATCTTCTGTGACTATGTTATATGCAACATTTGATCTCCATGTAGATTTTAATAAAGCATTAATTTTTCTTGGGTTCTTAAATAGCCAAATTATTTTTGTCATTTTAGTTTCTGGTACTATTGTTGTGAATTGTATCTTTTTTTCTCAGTCTTTTAAGTTAAGAAGTGAAAAAACTCACTGTGTCAGTTGCATTTTTAAATACCTTTATTGAATTATCACTTGTGACATAGGCAAGCTACATATATATATATATATATATATATATATATATATAAGTAATCAAACCATATCAACACATTACAGAAATGATTCAATTCCGGCCTTCTCTTAAAAGTCATTCTTCCTCCAAAACATTTGTCTACATGTATCGCTCCCATGATTTCTATTTTTTTCTATGTAATTTACTCCTAACTTTTTTTTAAAAGATCCCATTTCCTGTTCTTTTACTTCTGTTGCAATGTTCACTACTTCAGGTGTAGTTGGTTTACACTTTGATTTCCATCTTCTAGTAATTGCTTTTTTGGCAGCCACCAGAATTAAACTTAATAAGGCCTTAGCATGTCTAGGCAATTCATATCCTTATCCCAGCTCAAAAAAAAAATATTTTCTTAATTACACTCATTTGCTCAACCAATATTCCTGCCAGAGTACTCAGTAGGGAATTTTTAATGTCTGCAGACTCATTACACTCCTAAAACATATGTTCTCAGTTATCTCTTTCTTCCCCATCACACATCCAACATTTGCCATCTACCTGAGGAAAAATTATTTGGAGTCCGCTTGGGTTATAAATATACCTCAACCTTCAAACATTAAAAATCTGGACAGAGGTCCATGAAAAGTAGGTACAACTGGCCAAAAATGTGGATGCTGATTAACATAAAATCCACATGCATATTATGTAACCCCACCCACTCCAGTGGAATTGTGGGATACCAACATTTTAACAAAAGGAATGCATGGATGTTCTCTGCTCAAGCTGCTTATCTACCCGTCTGTTGACAGCCACTGTCAATCATCTTCATAACAAAGTCTACTGTAGTAAAACAGGTATTTTCTTGCAGGTGTTGTACTATGTTGATTGAGACAGGCAAAGCAAATGACATCACATTGCAAGTCAAAACAAAATGTCAATTAATGTGATTTTCCTCAGCAGGCTGCATCGGTTCCAGTATAAAAAAGGTAGCTTTCAACTACACAACTTTTAAAAACTATTCCATTAATTCATCTTGCTGTACATATGAAGCATCCTGCAAGCACTGTATAAAGGAACCTAAAATCTAGCCAAACAAAGAAAAAATGCTATGTAGCTTATGAGCTATGATTTTCAAAGTATTCCAACGACACATGCACATTACAGAAAAGACAATCCTCTAACTAGGTACATATCAGGCAGGAAATATTTTTTAGACTATCATTAGTATATTCTGAAAATATGTGGTATGCTGGATAACACACTGAGAATTTGGAACTATATTCAATAAGAAATACGACACTTTAGTGATAAAGGACTTTATCCAAATGGGAAACTTTTCATCCAGTCAGACAAGTGAAAAAGCACACCACTCACTCACTTATCAATGTTTCAGACAGAGCAATACCCATCAGGCTAATAATGCATAAATGCCAGCCAATACACATCTATTCTTTATTACTGTAAAATAAAATGTCAGCAATTTCGCATATAAAAAATCAATCAAAACATGCTCTATGCAGAGGAAGGGGTTCTATAATGAATGCACAGAAACGCTTACAAGAATCTCTGCCAATTTCTTTGAGGCACACTGGTGCTAGAAAGCCCAATTTGCCACTTGCATAAATTGGTTAGAATAGTGGTTCACATACAGAATATCCAGGAGGATATTAAAGGTGAAAAGTGTTATGCCTAACAAAACAGGTGTCTAATCAACTTACATTGAGCTGGCATCCAGCCATTACAAACATCAACATGACATAAATAATGAAGAAAAAAAAAAAGAACTTCAGACCGGGCCCAGTTGTTTTTGATATGTTTCACCCTGTTCAGTGAATCCAACAGAATAATAAAATGTTGACAAGACCACCGTCGCTAGTGTATATTTAATGTCTTAGTTACAGAACTCCAATCCAATCCAGAAATCACCGACCTATGCCCAATGAAAAACAAAATAAAACACTTTATTTTTTTTTCTTTCCTGTCAGAATTCCAATTAAATGAAAGAAGAAACTCACAACTTGCCTGGCCTACTGTTTCTCATTTCATCTCTGGACTTTCCCACAGACATAATACTCGTCCTGCTGCTAGCAATCTAGCAGACGCTAAGTGCTCACTCTGGAACTTTAAAGCCTACCTGATGATATCCACTGTTCTGTTTGGCCATGATAAAGGACTGGACGTTCTCCTCCAGGCTACTGGTGTGTACAGGAATCCAATGGGACTTAGTGATAGACTCCTGTCAGAAACAAAGGGGTCTTAGCCCACAGCTTTATAGAGAAAGTGGCTGTCATAGCTTAGCTTACTTTTCTCCTTGCCGCAATGAAACTATAATGTCAAACATTTTTGACTTAATTTAAACACCAGTTATTTACCAGGACTTCATAAATGTAGAATGGGCAAAATAAAACTTAAGTTTCAAACTTTGGGCCATTTTCACACGGCAAAGCTTCTATCCCTTCTAGCTGCTGTAGCATAAGATGGTTGACAGTCAAGAAGGAAACAAAAAAGGGAAAACACTTTTTTACCTTCCTTCTGTCCTTCTTTCTTGTTTATTAATACATTGTATGTAGACAAAACTGATCTTATTTAGGATAGGACAGCAGGTAGACAGGCATACGGAAAAGTAATTCAGTGTATAATCTAACTACACAACCCAGAAACTCGCTAGAAAATGTGCACTAGACTTATCCTGACAAAAAGCATCGTCACCTTAAGTAATCAGGGTTTGGGATGCATCAGGAAACTCAAGCCACTCCATGCACAGCTGAGTGGGAGAATGTTAGAATTGTTAGCTGCAATCTCCTTCAGATGTAACATCTGTCAAAGTCTCACAGACACAAGACGTCGATATTACGTATTCTTTGGTTGGCTGCCAGCCTGCCTCAAGTCAAAGGTGGGCTGCAGCTGTAAACAACTGTTTTTTTTTTCTTCAAACTCTCTGACTCTAACTGATTGAAGAACAAAATCAGGATTTAAATGGGCCATTCTGAAATTCGTGGCACACTATTATTTTGCATTTCAAAACAGAAATACCAAGGAATTCAATACGGTTGAGAAGTATGATTATAAAAGTATCTCTGCAAACTCTTCCAGGCAAAAATCCTAAATCTTTGACATTTTGTTACATATGTGGGAGCCATACATATAGCTCCCATTTACTTCTTCGTGACTTGCATATCTAATGTCTCTTTGCAATCTTTTCTGACTCTTTTGATTGATTCCTATAGTTATCATGCAATATTTTATATGCCCTATTAATTGTCCTATTTTTAACAACAGCTTCTGTTCTAGATTCAACTAAAAACTCAACTAGTAATGGTCTTTCATTTAGGATTCTGTTATCCCTTTTTCATTGTCTGTACTCCGATATAAATCCCTGATAAGGAAATCATTAGCCTGCAATCCAAATGTCTTCTTGGCCTCTTGCTATTACTGCTCCTTGTCTAATTATTTGCTCACAATACCTTGGTTCCTTTGCCATCTTCCTCCAGTAAATTGCAGATCATTCTTGTCTATTCTCTGTACCCCTAATTGCAGTTATCCTAATCGTCCGAATCTCCTTTCTCCATTCACTTGTTGGCTTTGTTCTTCGTATACTTTCTACTACTTTATGAATATAATATTGTTTCTCTCTTTCTTAATTTCTCCAAATCTTTTGGGTTTCTAATATCTTGATAGGATGGACCCCATTCCTAAGTCAAAGTATAATTAAAGTTCATGAAATTAATATTGTTTCTATCTTTGATGTCAGCCAGAGGTCTCTTTGCAGCACCTACAATGTGCCCAATAATGACTCCTTCTGCAATTTGTATGAAGTTATATGTATTGGTAACATATCTAAATACGATTGTAGATTCTTTTTTATAAGACCCGTTGCTCCTACAGGTCTATATTATATGAACAAAAGGTCATATAATCAAATGGTGTAAACAGTGAAAATGCTGGACATCGAACCCTTTATTGTAGGGGGGCTGAGCCCCCCACATCCCCCGCTAATAATATATACCAACTCTGAGATCGCACTACAGTGAGGAAAGGGCAAATTTCCCAATCTTCACTGTACTGCAATCTCACAAAAAAAAACATCAATGTCCAGCATTTTCGCTGTTTACAGCATTTGATATTTTGGACTTTCGTTCTTCTAATAGGGACACGCTCCTACTACTATTGTAACTGTCTGGGTATCTTTCTTCCACATTGCTGTCATTTCTGCCTGTAAATCCTAATATTTTATGACTTTGTGTCTCCCTGTACACAAGATACTGTAGTCACTGGGTGTAGTGATTTCAATGATCAATGCTAATTTTGTCTTCTTTTCATGGACCACTATATCTGGTTTTCTAGCAAATATCTTTTGAACTGTCAGTAATGGGTGATCCCATGTGATGTACACCATCATTTTCTATGATGCTTTGTGGCTCATGTTTCCAGTGTTTTTCAGCCACCTCAATACTGTAATGTTAGCACAATCCCAGTGCAACAGTCTTGTCACATTATTATGCCTTTCAGTATACAGTCCTTCTGCCATTAGTATGTCACAACGGGTCTATATTAGAACACCAAACGTTCAAAATTTTGAATATCGACCCGTTTTCAGTGAACGCTGAAAATATCGAAGAAATAGAAAACCAAATTTTTTCTTAGGGAAAGAATTCAGTTGCCCGTTTCTGTTGCTTTGGTATTTTCAGTGCTGTGGTGGAAAGTTACGGGTCGGGTTCAGGTAAGTGTGTGATTGTGTGGACGTGAGGGTTAGTGCAGGTTAGGTGAGTTAGGGTTAGGGCGTGGGTCAGGTAAGTGTGCGATTCTGTGGGCATGAAGGTTAGGGTGGGGTAGGTGAGTTAGGGTTAGGGTGCAGGTGAGGTGACTGTGCTATAGTGATGGACCTTAGGGTTAGGGTTTGGGTTAAGGTAAGTGGATAGTTAGTGGAGTATGTATAGTTTAGTGTAGGGTTAGGTGTAAGAGTTTAGGTGTATGTGTGTGGATTGCTGTTTGCTTGGTCTGCTTGTGTTTTGTGTATGTGTTTTGGAACAACAAATTTTTTCCCTAGGAAAAAATTTGCTGTTCTGTATGTTCGATGTTTTAAAGTTTCGATTCATAGGGTTCAATATTAGAACACTTAAAATTTTGAATGTTCGGTGTTCTAATATAGACCCGTCACAACCAGCAACAAGGTGTGCAACTGTTTCCAATTTTGTTTTACAAAACCTACATTTGACTGTTTCTCCCACATGTTCAATGGACTTTGTAAACCAAAGCGTACGTAGCTCACTATCTTGGGCTGCCAATTTTTTTTCATCTTTTGATTTGAATTTGCCAATCCTTAACCATTCCTGTGTTTGATCCTGATCAATATGAGGTTCTTCCAGGACTTTTCTATACTTGGAACTAAATGTATGCATTTTCCACATTTTTTTACCTTCTCATCTGATCCTTCACCTTTTAGTCTTTCTTTTGTTTTTGGCACATTCAGTTGCTGCCTGATTTTTATCTACTTCTGATTTGATTTCCATTCCCGCTTGACGCCAATATGCTTCTGATGCTTCTGCTAGACTAAGAAGGGAAGTCATCTTAGATTTATTCTCCTCATGTTTCAAAACGTTCACTATGTGTGGGTCTTGTGAGGTCAGCAGATATGTATGCAGTCCCATGACTGCAATCTATACATGTATTCAATTTCATGGAGGTCCATACCTCCTTCGGAACGGGTGATATATTATCTTGGTATGCACTCATTTTTATAAATCATTTGATGAGCATGAAGCATCATTCTTGTTTTCCTGTCTAACCTGTCCAACACATTTTGGGGCCAGTCAATTACTCCAAAACTGTAAGTTAGGACAGAAGAACAAATTTGTTTACAGCTTTAATGTTGTTCCTAGATGTCAACACTGTTGTCAGGATTAATTTAAGCCTTCTAAAATATTCCTTACTAAGTTTTATTTGCATTTGTTCATGTTTTACTGTTGATCCTTCATCATTTCCCAAATATTTATACACTCCCTCTTGCTCAAGTTCTTATATATCACATTCTTGTCCCAGACTGATGTTTTCTTGGTGCTGCAGCTTTTGCACATTTATGAAGACCGAATGACATTCTTATATCATCGGAACAAGTTTTGACTACCTGCAGTTGGTTTTCAGTTCCTCATCTGATGAGCTATACAGTTTTAAATCATTGACAAAGAGAAGATGAGAAGTCTTTACACTTTGTTGCTTTCCGGGAGCCATATTACAGCCATGACCTAATCTGTTACGCAGACAGTTTAATGGGTAAGGACAAGGATATTCTGTATGGCTGCTGTTATTCTCTTTAAGGATCTGTGTACAAAATCCCATGCTTTCCTTACTTCTTGAATTACCCCTTGCTTCATCATCATAGCTTTCTGCCCGTGTTATGTATAAAAGCCTTAACTGTGTAACTCTGAAATATACCTTGAAATCAAATCAGGCACTCCTATACCAGCTTGTTCTGCTGGAAGGATTAGCTTATCCCACTTGACTCTTGCCCTCTTCCCTTTACAAATAAAATCAGTCAACTCTTTATTAATTACTATCCACAACATCACCTCTGGTTGATAGAAATATGCCTGACCTGTGTATAAGGCTAAAGGGGCTAAATATTTTTACTGCTTGTATCTTGCCATCCATATTCACAGGTAAGAGCTTCCAGTTTCTCAACTTTTGCATTACCTTTGTATTTGTCTCTTCCCACATATCCTTAGCTGCCATAACCAAATCCTTTTTCATCCGTACTCCTAAATACGTCATTTTATCATACCCCATAAATATTGGTCTTGATAAACCAATTCATGTGCAGGTTTATAGTTTATAGCTATAGACTTTGTTTTATCTTTATTAATTTTATACAACTCCCCCCCAAAAAAAAAACAGAACTGTCTCAAAATATTCCATAACATTGAGATGTCCTTTTCTGGTTCCATCAGGTACAAAATAATATCATCTGCAAATAACGCCAACTTTTCTTGAACACCATAATAATTGTGCCCTTGAATTTCTGAGTCCCTTACTTTCTTTGGCAATGGTTCTAAATAAAACTCAGATAACAAGGGGGAAATTGAACATCCCTGTCTGGTTCCTCTGTTCAGACACAACTTGTCAGAGAGGAGCCCTCTCACTTTGATTTTTGTCTCTGGTACCTCATATATCCTTCTTATTAAGCATATAAATATAAGGAAATGCAAATTCTTCCATTGCCCTATTCATAAAATACCAACTTACTTTATTAAATGCTGTCTCTGCATCAAGACCCACCAATAACATCAGCATTTCTTACATTCTGCTTCTCTCTGTATCATCATTTTTCTATTAATGTTGTCAAATGTTTTACTCCCTTGCACAAAACCACATTGGACCATATCTATCAATTTTAGGATCATAGGAAGTCACTAGCCTATTGGCCCTGAGGCCCTTACAAGCCTAGCCAAGAATACAGCCCTTGTTCCGACAAGTCAGCACTCAATGCCCCAGTCCAGCAGGGACATAGGTGAAACCCCACGGGTGTATTTTCTGTTCCCCATCCATTTATCCAGGCTGCACTTAAAAAGGGTTAATGAGGTACTCTGCTTGACATGGAATGGAAGTCTATTCCACACAAAGGGGGAGTCTCTGGGACACAAATCTGCCCCGCCAACAAGTCCTATTCATGTCACACATCAAGTTGAGGTCACGCATGTGGGTTACTTGAGTGGAGCTTGACTTGTGGATATGCAACAGCCTCATCAAGGCAGGGTCTGAAATTGCTTTGTATGCCAGACAGAGGTCATCTCTGAGGTATCTGTAGAAGACAGTAGAGGGATGGGGCCTTTAACCTATCTGTGTAGGGCAGATGTTTGAGGCCCTGGATTCTCCTGGTGAGGAACCTCTGTGGTCTCTCCAGCTGCTGCATGTGCTTTGAGAGGTACATGCTAAAAGGGGCATTGTACTCAGTAATGGATCTTATAAGGGAAGAATACAGGGATGTTATGACTACCTTGTCCCTTGATGAGATACCCTTACTAATGAGATGGGCCATGTAGAAAGCTTTTTGTACAACTGAGGCAATATGGTCATCAGTTTGCTATCAACCTGGGTACTCAAGTCCTTCACAACTGATTGTGTGTTTAGGACCTTGTTATTAATGTAGTCATTTATGGGGACATCACTCTCCCCAAAGGGGATGATAATGCATTTTTTGGTATTCAGTTTGAGGCCATGTTTCTGGCACCATTTATATGTTTGAGTGAGACCTTCTTGGAGGATGTCCACATCACTAGGCGAACTGATGACAGCACCCAGCTTGCAGTCATCTGCAAATTTGGTCAGCCATAGCCCACTGGTTTTGGCCTGCACCTCTGAAAAGTATATCTCAAACAATAAAGCCCCCAAGACCAACCCCTGGGGTACACCATTCACTATGGGTCGACTGCTTGAGGTGGCTTCTCCTATTTTGACCAGGTGGGTTCTATCAGTGAGCCAGTTTGCTACCCATCTAGTAACATATGGCTTGATGCCTAGTTGAGAGAATTTGTCTATTATACCCGAGTGGGGTATAGTATTAAAGGCTTTAGCCAGGCCAAGGTAGGCAGTGTGCACAGTCTTCCCCCTTGTCCATGGCTGTGGTGACTGTCACAAAGATGTCAACCAAATTTAACAGGTATGACCTCCCCTTGATGAAACCAAACTGTGTGGGATCAAGTGTTTGGAGGTTGCCAATGTCCTTGTTAATGAGGTCCATGATAATCCACTCTATGGCCTTGTAGATTAGACTAGTTAGGCTGATGGATCTATAATTTCTTGGATCAGTGGACACTCCACCTTTGTGCAAAGGAATGAAAGTGGCTGTCCTCCACTCAGCTGGGATGAAGCCGGTACTCTGGCTATGGTTGAATAGGGTGCCTAATGGTGCTGCAAGTTCCTGCCTGAGTTCATGTAGGATGCAGCCTGGGATGTTATCGGGTCCCATGGAGGCTGTATTTTTTGTATTTGAGAGGGCAGTGATGACTTGTGTGGAGGGGGGCAGGTGCTGGAGATGTCCTGATTTACTGATGGGGGGACAGAGGGGGTGATGTTTTCACTGAACCTGTCTGCCAGCAGGTTGGCTATATCTACAGCTTTTGTGTATGTGGTGTCCTTGACCACCAGTTCTGACCAGATCTGGGTGCTTTGTTTGAGATTATGGATATATGTGAAGAAGGCCTTATGACTGTCTTTAGTACATGTGGCCAGTTTGGTGACTGTCTTTAGTACATGTGGCCAGTTTGGACTCAAAGTTTGCTTTGGATGATTTCACTAAGGCTCTTATTTTCTTGTTCAGGCTAAGGAGATATTGCTTCCAATTAGGTACCTGCTCCTTCTTGGTCCTGGACAGCAATTTGTTTCTTTTATTATAGAGTTTATTTATTCCCAGCTCCCCTTCCACAGGAAGTCTGGAATCCTCTGACAGTGGTGCCTCACTGTCAGCTTGAGTACTACTACTCACCTCTGCCATTACAGTCACTCTGTCCAAGGGAACATCAGTACCCACAAGCAGCTGTGGCTCACCTTCAGTCTCACTGCTACAGGGTAGCTCTCTCTTTGAAGTAACCAGCACATCAGTCCTGGGTTCAAGTCTGTGGTCTGTCTGGGTCCCCCCTCCCCAAGCTACCAGACCCACATGCTTGTCTCCAAGCCTGACTGCATGTAACTGCATGCACACAAGGTACTGCATTAGCAAATCATTTCCTACCAGGACATCTGCAGGGCTATTCTCAAACACACCTACTTGCTTGCTTCATTTTCCACCCTCCCAGTCAAGGTAAACCCTAGCCAAAGGTATTTGGAATGGGGTCCCTCCTAACGCTCTGACTGGAGTAGACTGCCTGAGCAAGTAGTGCTCCTCTGTAACCATTGTAGGCTTCACAATGGTTAGGTCAGATGCTGTCTCTCTCTTAGCAGTGGCCTGTTTCTCACCTACTGAGATAGGATATAACCTCTTGTCATAGTTTGGTACCCTTGCTGTCTCCAGACAACTTACTGTTGGCATTCTGTCATTCACACTTACTGGCTCTCCCACCTTTTGTTCCCCAGTATGCCTCCATGGACATCTATATGCTACATGGCTCCACTGGTTGCATTTAAAACATTTAACCCTTGATCCTGGCCATGTACCTGAATTAGTGGCTACCCCTGCTACTGATGGACTTCATTGGGGCAGTCCAGGCTGCCTATCATGGGTTCTGTTAGACCCATGAGCAGCACTGGGTATCCCTTTCCTGTGCAGTGATGCCCTGCTTGCTAGGTATAGATCTCCCTTTTTCCGTACCTCATCTGTGGTATTGCATTGTCTATTTGCTAACCAGATTCTCATGTCCTCAGGCAAAATGCTAAAGGCTTGTTCCCCCACCAAAAGGTCTGCCAGCACTTCGGTAGTGGTGACCTGATACCCACTCACCCATCTATGAAAATAAGTGCTTAACTCAGCCATATATTCACACACACTTTCATCTGCCTTGTGTCTCTGCTCACAAAACTTTTTTCTATAAGCTTCAGGTGTTAACTTCAAACACTCTAACAAACAATTTTTAACAGTATTATAATTTAAGCAATCGGTATCAGACAATTTAGAAATAGCAGTTGCAGCTTTACCATGGAGTAAGGGGGTCAGGAACCGTACCCAGACCCCTTGGTCAACATTATACTGTTTACATACCCTTTCAAACATACTAATAAAACTGTCAAAATTATCCCCCTCTGTAAATTGTGGAAGAAATTTACTGACCTTTGTTGCTGCTGGGGTTTGGTTACTCCCTTCCCCATTACCTCCCATGATCCAGGCGAAGAGTCAGCATCTCCTTTTCATGTTGCCACTGCCTCTCATTCTCCTCAGCTTCAGGATGTCTCAGCTTCTCAATCTCTTCAGCCTCCAGACATCTCAGTCTCTCTGCTGATTCTATTTCCAAATGTTTGGCCTCCAGCTCAAGTCTCTAACTCCAGATGGATTTTTAATTCCTCTGTGGAAAGGTTAAACTGTCCTTTTTTCTGATAGTTGTACATCCCCAAGGCCAGTCTGATTGTCCTCCTGGTTGCTAGTTTGTGATGCAGCTGTGATTAACCCTGCAACCATTTCTGCTTTAGTCAGGTTGGCATGTCCCAGTCCTTTGGCTTGGCTCATCTCAGCCAACTGGCTCCTTGTCAGATTGCCATACTCATCTGCTGACATCCTTGACTGCTCTCCCTGACTAACTAAGCTAACAAAAATTAAATAAATAAATAAAACAATTATGATATGAAACTCTGAATGTTCACTGTGTGGCTGATTGAGAGTACAAACACCTTCCGTAGTGACCACTGTTTACAGGCTACAGGAATTCAATATCCACACCAATGAATCCTAATATCTAGATATCCCACCACTGCCAACCAATATAATGTGATGTGAATATCTCACCACTACCCACCAATATATGTGATGCCCCAGCACTGGCCCAGTAATCAAGGAGCCTCAGTCCTCACTATTGGCAACAGTGGGGAATGTACACTGGGAGGATGGCAGGTACACACGCACACAGTATTTCCAGATGCAGCTCTCTGCATCAAATGCAGTTTCCCTTAAGAGCACACAGTGACCATAGTCAGTCCGGGGCTGCTTCCTCCCCACACACACACACACACACACACACACACACACACACACATAACATACAGTTCTAATACATCTGTAACACAACCATATGAATCATGTTGGTATTCACAAATGACATATAATTATTTACAAAATTCCAGATAGCCAGGCTGGCAGTATCTCCTTTTTTTTACACTTCTATATAAATCATGTTAATATTCACAAATGACATACAATCATTTACAAAATTCCAGATAACTGGGCTGGCAGTAAGTCCTGTTGTTACACTTCTATATAAATCATAGTAATATTCACAAATGGTATATAATTATTTATAAAATTTGAGCTAGCTGGGCTGGCAGTATCGCCTTTCGTGACAATGGGGGAGATGATAAAATAAAGTATTTAGGAGTATGGGTTAAAAAGGATTCTGTTATGGTGGCTAATAATATGTGGGAAGAAATTAAACAAAAGATAACACAACATCTTAGAAAATGGAAGCTCTTGTTTATGGATATGGATAGCAAGATACAAGTAATGAAAATGTTTTTCATTCCTTTAGTTTTATATACAATTTACACATATTTTTATCAACCAGAGGAGACATTGTGGACAGAAATTAATAAAGACTTGAAGGATTTTATCTGGAAAAGGAAGAGGACACGGGTCATGTGGGATACTGTGACGCCTCCAACAGAACAACGCGGTTTAGGATTACCTGATTTAAAGTGATATTTGAGAGATACACAGTTAAAGCTCATGTACATAACACAAGCAGAAAGTTATAATTTGAAGTGAAAAGAAATGATGATGAAATGGGAGAAATTCAATAAATAAGAAGAAAGTAGGATTTGGGATGCTGATCTTTAAGGAGATTAACAATAGCCATAGATGATATTATATCCATAAAACAGTAGAAAGTATTCTAAGAACTAAGCCAGCATGAGAATGGAGAAAGCAGATTATGCCAATAGGGATGACTGCAATTAGGGGTACAAAGAATAGCAAGAAAAAGCTGGAATTTACTGGATAAATCTGACAAAGGAACCAAGGTATTGAGAGCAAATAACTAAAGAGGAAAAGTAACAGAATGGGAAGAGGCCAAGAGGGAAAACTGGGAAGGCAAGAGCTGATCAATTTATGTAATGCTGGATTGATGGTAATTGTATAAAAGAATATATGTGATGTATAATGTTCATAATTGTGAACATGTTAACATGGTTTGTTCTCTTTTATATAACTGTATGTTTGCCTGTGTCTTAAGTGATAATTCCATAAAAGGATAGAGTGAAGTTTTATTACCAAGGGGATAGGTATGCCCTCAGGTTAGAACTTGGAATATGGGAATGAGGCTAAAGTGAAATGTAAGTTTTTTAATTATCATAATATTCAGATTACTATATGGGAATTGCATTTTAAAACACATTTTTATTTTCATTTCAAACATTATGAATAGTTCCTATCTTGTTTTGCCTGTGTCACAATGAAGGAAAAACAACAGGGTGCATTAGGTGGCATTAGAATTCATCTGCAGTAGCGTTGTCGCCTCACAGTTAGACATTGTCTGTTCGATTTTCAGTTAGAGCGTCTTCTGTGTGGCGACATGCGTGAATGGGCATTCCTTCGTTGAAGGTTGTGCATTAGGCCCGGCAAGCCAGCACGTAAAAGTCTACTGCCAATCATTAGCGGACCGGAGTTCTGCTGTGGTGACCCCTAACTGGGAAAAGCCGAAAGACACAGACACACACACACACACACTGTTGCATGTCATCTCTGTTGCAACATGCTATGTGAACGCTATCACATGTATGCATTGCATGCAATCTTTGCTTATGGAACATGACTGGATCATTTTAAGAAAAGGGAGCCTTGCTTCTTACTGCTTTAGTTTATCATCCATTTCTGCCAGTGCAGTATTAAACGTTTTATTGAAAACTATGTTAATGTGGGCAGTTGAGGAAGTCAGTAATATTACTATTGTTGCTGTTATTGCTATTATTATTATTATTATTACACTATTTCTGTGTGTGCTTTATTACCTCCTGTGCCTGCAGACAATCACTTCCTCTCTTGGGCAAATGGCCTATTTGTTCCCTCTACACTTGTGCAACAGCAGACCAACAGAAATATCATTTAGACAGTCAGCAAAGGTTTCTGGCCCTAAGCTATGGTGCATGCCTAGAGCTTGGCCTGCAATCTAGATCAAGAGAGGTAATTGTGCCCCTTTATTCATCCCTCATCAGGCCATAGATATGAATAATGCCCTTTTTTTTGTACCTGTACCCTGCCTGCCACAAATTAGAAAAACCCCAAAAAATCAAAGAGAAAAGAAGTCAAACAGAGGCCATATGCTGCATGCCATTAAAAACTCAAAAACTCTCCTCGGGCTTAATTACTTACCGCCCTACTTGGCTGACATGACAAATGACAATCAAATGTCATGTCCATGATCCACCTCATTAATCCACCTCCCCAAATCCAGTAGCACACGCCTGGACTTGAAAGACAGCACAGAAAAGGAAATAAATATGCTGAGAACTTGGGTTCATAACCAGGTTCTCACCTTCACTTCAAGCCTCTTCCAGAAATTCAAGTCAGCAGAGGCAGAGGACCTCACTGAAATCTCGAGAAGAATCTCGGGGAGTGGATGGTTTGGGGGATGGGTTTCCCCGTGAGGTTACTCTTACCCACTTATTAGAAGAGGCACAGTAAATAAAACTTAAAAGAACTCAAAATAAGGGGAATCAATCAAGGTGGCGAATCCCATACAGAATCAGAGGCTTATAGGTGCCCCAGGGGCAATGATGCTAGTATATGAACCTATGAAATGGGCACCTGTGGGGGCTGTCACTCACTTCTGCAAGAGTCTTAGCCCTCAAGACAGCCCTGCCTTGACTCCTAGAAGCCAGCACCCCTGTGTGGTCAATGGTCTCCATTGGGAGCTCTATTATGTGATCACCCCACACTTCTGCTGCAGAAAGGTAAGCTAGTGGTGTCATATCACGCCTTTCTTCAACCATACCAGCTCCAACAGGTATCTAACAGGTGAAACCAGGTCACCTGAGTCATAATCAGGGCTTTATTCCTCTATACCAAGAGAGTTTCCTAAAATCATTGCTATTACTAAACACATAAGTCTCACAACATTTTGTATTTTCCAAGTACTACAAGGAAATGTATCAACCCCCATGTGTCCAGGTATTTTCGTGACATCACAACATTCTTTCTTGTTACATAGTAGTTTATTTTTCTGAATATTTCTGAACACAGGTTATATAGTAGGACAGTTTATGTTTCAATAACTGTACACAGCACTTGTTCTGTAAAACATATGGCATGCATTTCAAACACTGTAATAAGAATATACATAATCTTTGCCATGTTATCATTTCTTTAAGTAGGTTCTTAAGTAAAACTACTTCAAAACCTGGCCGTGGTTTGAAAGTGGAGAATATTGTGTGTAATAAGAGCAACGATTCAATTTAAGAAGAGTTTATATGAAATTATAAGGTAATAGATGCAGCATATTTTGCCAAACTCTTCAAAGTGTGTAACTCATAAGTGATGTAAAAAGGATGCAGGCATATTGGAGTAATTATTAAAAAAATATTAAAATGCTAATATTTAAAGCACACAACACTAAGTCTGTTAAAGGCTGTTCAGCCAGGAGGCTTGCTAATTAACTCTGTATCAGTTAAAGAAGTTGCGTAAGGGCTTTGCAGGATAGATTTTGAGGATTTTGCTGTGGTTGGAAAAAAATAAGTATGATGTTACCAATTACAAATCAAATGATAGTTTCTACTATCTGAAATAGCCAAAGCCATTCAGTTGTTTGCATATGAGGCTATGAGCGGAAATGACACTAACTTTCAAAAGCAGGGTGAGGCACAATTTCTTAATGGTATCTCAAATACCCGAGATCACACTAGCTGAGTGCTCATGAACAAAATAGAGGAAGACATAAATAAATATGTAAAAATACACACATGGTTTCTGAATTGTTTGTGGTCTAACCCGCAACCCCAACTGACTGCTCATGGCCTCATCTAATATAAAAATAGTGTCCCTAGGAACATAGAATAAATAATGGCACAAACACATTTTTAATGCATTTCAAAGACCAGGGCTGGAGGTTGGTACAATGATTAAGGTGTTTACCTTACAGACACAAGGTACAGAATTTGAATCTCACCTTCGGAAGGGAAACTGACTAAGCTTAAAATGGCTGTCAGGGGCAGCCAACCTAGTAATTACCTATGAACCTAAGACAATTTCTGGATCATACCAGCTGATCAGTTTTTGAATATGACTCCTTTCTTCTAAACTGTTGGATTCATTTTGCACTGAGTGATGACATTAAATGATGACTGTTAAGGACAGTAGTCCTACTGCACTTTGGCACCACCACCAGTGATCCATGTCAGCTGTGATGATACCCACATGAGTTGTTTCCTGTCCCTACTCCATCTGCATATGTCATCCATGCAGCAGTATAGCCCAGGGAAGAATACAGTGCTTACAGTTTTTAGTTTCTATAAATTCCAGTTCTACTGCAAAACACCAAACCTGTGTGTGTCCTGAATGAAAGTATAATTGCGGTAAAAATTAACTGTTATTTAATAGCTGGGCTCATCACCTGTACCTGTCAACCCATAGACATTGAACACAGGGGCAAAGGCCCTTGAAAAATAGGAACATCAAGCTAAAAATCTGGACATCTACTGGCATAAAGTTTGACTACCAAATAGTAAATAACTCTTCCTATTTATTTATTGACAGTTGATTACTGGAAAAGTCCTACTGGGTAGAAGCCCATTTTCAGAGGTGGCCCAGGGAGAAAAGCTCCAAAATTCCAGTAGGAACATGAGATACTACTCAGAAAGTCATGTTTAAAAAAAACAGTGACAAAAATGATAGGAAAACATAAGCATATATATTATCAAAGTGAAAGTGTAAAATCTGTAAACTGTATCACAAACTTCTACCTCACAAGGTCATTTATTTTTGCTTCAGGGAAAAGGGAGTTGTAAGATGTGTCATTTCTTTAAATTAGTATTATCACTAGTATCTTGGTCATGAAGTGTGTGTGTGTTTTTCTGTGTACTAAGCTTCAAAAATCACGATGAGATGAAGTCAGAAAATTGTGTGAAGGGCTAAATCAAGCCTGAAAATAGTGACATACCTGCAGAAACAGAGACTTCCAAAATCAGGCTTGAAAACAGGAACATTCCTCCAAAACAGGGACAGTTGAGAGGCTCATATTCTTATCTCTGCAAACTACTGTAGCAAGCACAACTCTACCTGAATCATTCTGCTATGCACGGACCTATGTGCTTACTGATTTGACATACCAATACCTAACTGCTATCTTAAGGTAAAATTATATTGAGTTCTACCTCTAATGTTTCTGTCTCTAAGCAAGAGGAAGAACACACCTGTGGGGTATGTCATTTTGTCATCAGCATTTTGGATGTAGGAAATACACCTACAGCAACAGAACATGACTTACAGAAGTTCAAATATTCCAGCATTTTTGTCAAGCTAAATTTCCAAACTGAACAAGAAATGCACTGCTAGAATTTCAGAAGTGGAAGGGTAACATTAGCTCTCATTTTATTTTTGTGATAGTTGTCAGAAGCTCTGCAGTATAAATTTAGTACAAAAAGATATGAAGAAATGCACCTGAGAAGTAAAAGTTTGGGAGAACAGCATACTGTGAGGTGAGGTACTGTAATAATTATAACTGGAAGTGACTCAAGTAGCCTTGTCAGAGTACCTAAACTTAGGAAAGTAGAGAAAACAAAGCTGGAAGGCAGTATGGGTGGGTGAGGAATAGCGCCATGCTTCGCTTTAGAATTACCAGTAGAAAAATCAGAAGCTGATATCATTCTGTGCAGATAATTAGTGAGACATAGGAAAGCTTAGTGAAGTCCTGGAGACACCATCTTCAACAGGACCCAAGAAGGATAGAGATAGTCAAAAGGAAGGGGAAAGAATGTTGTGAACGATCTGACAAGAAAACACACGATGGGAAATTAAAAGATGTGATCATAAATACTTTCATCAAAAGGAAGACAAGGAGAGCAAGAATATCTCTTTTAATATATTAAAAGAGTCAACAATTCAACAGAAGCAAGTCTCTTGAAAAAGAATACAGAAAGCCACTGAAACAATTTTTGCTGTGAAAAACTATGGGTATTCAATAATGCATGGCTAAAAGTGTAATATACTTCTCGTGGGAGAAAGGAAGAGTTATGTCGTTTATAGATTAGAGTATGTAGCTTATCTGGTGAGCAGAACTGGCAGATTAGATGAAAGAAGTGGTCTGTATCTATCATCGCTGTCTCCTTTTTTCTGTTTCTGTTATCTATGGTTGAACATATATGGGACACAATGTCTGTAGTGACTGCTTCATTGCTTCGGAAATCTGTTCTGCTTGAATCCATGGTATCTGTTTGATGGCCATTTTCAGTCTGAAGTCCTATTTTTTAGAGCTGATTATGGTGCCATTTTTATAATCCATTTCTGTCTATTGTTACTTAATATGTCTTGATCTGTTTTACTTAATGTATTTTGATTTATTCCCGTACTTTCTTTATGACAAGTTAACAGCTGCCTAAGTAAAACATTTTAAGTGCTGATTTTATGTTTTTTCCAGTATTTTAAATTGTACTTTCTTTTGAAAATTATTTATATTTTATATAGAAAACTATGTAGATTTGCAAATATAATATCCAGATGTCAAGGCAAATAAAAGTAGCCCTTTGTGTACTTCCAAAATTGAAAATTGGATGGACAAGCACAGCTTCCATATTTTATTCAAATAAAACAATACTTTTTGTTTTGCTTACAACCTTTTTTTATGTTGTAGCATCTTGCTGGTGCAGAAAATGTAAAAAGAATATTAATTCTGAACAACCTATTATACAGTACCAACAGCTTGTTTTGTTTTAGTTGCCTTTCAGTGACATAAGCTGAAAATCAGCAAACTCGGACTGCAGGCAGGGTACAAATCAAATTATATGCCTGTCATAAACAGTTGTATCATAGCTGGGACAGGGATTGTGGAAAGTTTCAGACTAGTTATCTCCCAAAGTGTTTCATCACTTTGTCAAGATATTTAATTTTATCAGATGGGCAAAAAGTAAAGGATTCCTAAAGTAAAATGCTGTATAAGGCAGTTACTTTCCCTCTGTGTTTATTATTTCTGCTCATAAAAGAACTTTGCCATTATCTGATGGAAAATCTTTCTGTTAATAGCATTTCCAGGCTTTGAAAGACAAACTTATAACTACACAATCATTCTATTACTTACTTTTTATTCTTAAACATCCACAGTAAAAAATATATATATATATATGACATTCTCTAAGTTGTAATATGCATTACCTCTCATCTCATTATCATATTCTGACCGTGTATGAAAAAGTGTCGATTTATCACCCTTACAAGCCTTGCATCATTGTCAGACATAAAAGAGTGGCAACTGTTTACCTGTAACTGCTGAAATGTCCACTTTCATTTCTTCTATCCTGAAAGTACATTATGCAAATTAATGTCCTCATTAGTAAATAAAATCATCGTTGTTTATCAGTCCTCACATTTTCAAAATGCTAGCGCGCGCGCGCACACACACACACACACACACACACACACACGTGCACAAGGGAAAAAAGGCTTTTGCTTTCTCTTTACATTTGTACATGTCTTTTCTAAAATTGTCCTTGCAGTGTGAAATTTCTCCATGCAGTCATTAGAAATAATGTATAACTCTCTTTCATTTAAATATGAACTGCTTAACTATGTGACTAATATATCAATTTGTAAATGTTATGACATTTGCTAAAGCTCTCTACGAATAGCACTTAAACATACAATTATGAGCAAAAGCAGCTTCCTAATGTATTCTCCTGAGAAATGTTACTGATATTTAAGTCTGTAATTCATAACATTTAGAAACTGTAATCCCATAAACAGCTCTGGTCTAATCCTGTCTCATGAGTTCATTTCTATTTCTTTATTTGCTGTGCCCCAAACAAGGATTGCCTCTCTCTCTCTCTCTATATATATATATATATAGATAGATAGATACACATATATATGTCAAGCACCATTATTTAAATGTAATATTTGTAACCTTGTAATATCTACCATATACAAAGATTCATGGTAGCTAATCAACCTCATGTCATTAGAAATCAAGCCATGGCAGCCACACCAGCAGATGGAAAGTCCTGAATATCAAACAATCTAAAATAAAAATATACTTGTCAAACACAGCTTTCTAACTTTGACAATTTCCAGTGTTTTATATACAAAAATTAAAAGGCTATTCAAAATTCATATATTAGAATGGACACAAATAAAAGTAACTGATCAAAAGATTGTTTTTTATAAAATAAGCTCTGTGCATGAATACAGATTAATGACACAACATCCAGAAAAGAATATTTATCTGTTTATTTAGTTATATTTGTTTACCAGGGTAGTATACTGATCAATATTGACCAATTTCAGGCTCCGTCTGAAGTATGCAAAAAGGATCAAAGATGAAGTAATATACAATAAAATTACACCTCTCTGTGGCAGAGTCATCCCTCACATCTCAGTAGCTTAGACATAACTGCATGCTTGCACAACTGCAGGGGTAGGCATGAACTTAAAACACATTCCAATTTTTCATCACAAACTCTAGTAGAAGATGTGAGGAAATGGAATTCTGACCATACAGTTTTGACAAGTGAAGTTGCAATTAATTTCAGAAAGATGAACTTAATATGTTTCCCATAAATTAACTGCTTTTCTGATATACTTTTATTCTGTAATACATATAATAATAGAAGCTGCATCGGGTGATCCTACAGTTATGTGACCCAAACTTACTGCTGTATTTTTGAAAAAGTCCACTGTAATCAGTGTTCTACCCCAGTTAACAAGTTAAATAAATAAACAATAATTTTATTTTTATAGCTCCTTTAGAAAGATATAATGCGTGTGCCTTTGACAACTGTTAAACACCCTTCATCTAATTAATACCTTTAGTAATAGAGGTAACGCATATAAAATATGCCTATTGTATCTCACTGTTATATATAAATTGCACTATTGCCTCTGCCCCAGACTGTAGCTCAAAAGGTCCTTCAGACCACTTCACTAACCTAGTTTTCAATATATAAAATGAATGCATAGTGGGTTACATAGCTAGACTACAACCTAGTTTTCAATATATAAAATTAATACATAGAGGGTTACATAGCTAGACTACAAAGTGCAAACAATATCATCTCAACTGCAGAGTTCATACTTTTTGGCTGCAGGCAAACTATAATTAAGCATCCTGCAAAGACGAGCCTTATTTTAGGTGTGACAGACACCTATTTAGTGCAGTGGTAACGCAATATGTTCATAGTCAATGACTATAAACTCACTTCAGGCTTTACATTGCTACAATGTGATATACTGAACACATTTCCTTACTTCAATACAACATGATGAAGGCCTAAAGGAAACTGCTAATAGACTACTGTCTGAAACAACAATGGAATAAGGCATGAATGGTGAGCTGTATTGTGAACTGTAAAATGGATATGTGACTGGAAAGAAAAGAAAGTAAGTCACTGGAGCTTGAGGAAGGAGACCGATATCAAGGGAACTAAGAACCTGGTAGAGGGCCTTTGCTGCCTTGCTCTCTTAGCCTCTGCTATTACTTAATTACACAGCTTCTCTTCAGTACCCCAGAGGTATTCTAAATAATTTTGTTAAATCCCCATTCCCCCTCTCTATCAACTACCAAGGGGCTGGGTTGTGACTCCGTGCTCAGAAAACTAAAACACTACTCTGCATTGACTTATTTAAGTTAGCAAGCTACTGACTGCTATATCAGCTGCTGACCTAAAGTCTCTGCTCAGACAAAGGCTGCTGTTGCACTGTGGGAAGCTAGACTTGCTTTATGTCACACAGGTTCTTTTTGCATATGATTACAATTACTTTTTGCCCTCATCCTTTATGTGTAGCTAGCTACTCTGCTTTCCTCAGTCATGACTGGAAGCTATCTGTCCTGGTCAGGCATCTGCCTATTTTATTATTATTATTTTTCCTTTTTTTTTTTTTTACTGTAAACCACAAGTTTCTGGTGTCATTTTTCACAGAGGATCCCTTTTAGCTCAGTATTAGAGGCTGTACAATTGTTTGGTTGTGAAACAGTGACCTCTAGTGGCTGATTCATTGCCTGCTTGCTTCCACTGAGGTTTTTTTTTTTTTTTTTTGCTAGGTTCCACTTTTGCTAGTAGTGCTGACGAGGTGCTGGCTCCAGAGAATTAAGACACCACTTTATCCTAATGAAAATATAGTCACAACACTCTCTTCGACTATAGCTCAGGCAGTGTGCTTGGGAAATGTCCCATGTCCCATAGGTTGATAGGTGTGTACTAGGCTAATGGCCCTGGAGCCTTTACAAGCCTAGCCCATAGGATTACCCTGGCATCGTGCCACCAGACCTTAGTTACTAGTGCCTATGTCAAGTAGAGCCACTGGAGTGATCCCCAGGGTGAATTTTCTATTTCCCATCCACTCATCAAGATTCCTCTTGAAGAGGGCCAGTGAGGTGCTCTGCTTGACATGTATGGGAAGTATGAACCTGTCTCTCCAGCATGTTCTGTTGATTGTGGTAATGAGGTTGAGGTCTCTAGTGCGTGTGGTGTGGAGGGATTGGGATTTCTTTAAATGTAGCATTTCTAACAGAGCTGGGTCAGACATAGCTTTGTAAGTCAAGCAGAGATCCCCTCTAAATAGGCGATATGAGACAGAGAATAGTTGGAGTTTTTTGAGTCTGTCCATATAGGACAAATGTTTAAGGCCCAGTTGTTGCAGGTATTTAGTAAAGTACATGCCAAATGAGGCATTGTACTCGATGACTGGCCTAATGAGGGAGGAGTAGCGGGAGACAATGGCCTCTTTCTTCCTGGATGTATAATCATTAGTAATGAGATGTGCCACATAGAAGGACTTTCTGACCACAATGGCAATGTGGTGGTCAAAAGAGAGGTTGCTGTCAACCTGTGTTCCTAGATCTCTTACAACGCCTTCTGTGTTCAGTGGACTACCATCGATGTGGTAATTCAAGGGAACCAGGTTTTTCCCAAGGGGGGGTGATGACACATTTTTTGGTATTGAGCTTAAGGCCATGGTTCTGGCACCAGTCATGTCATCAGTCACCCATGTCATACTACTCCATAAAGGAGGCAGCTCCACTGAACTGTCTAAATTCCGACCCATAGCTATAATGTCACCACTGGCTAAAATTAAGGAAAAATGCATCCATAGTCAACAGCTACATTATCTGATTCAGAATAATCTACTGGCTAACTCTCAGCAGGGATTCAGGCCACATCATAGTACCACCACACCCCTCCTTGCCTTCTCTAATGCCACAAACAATATCAGTAATAATAAGAAATTATCCTCTGCCCTCTTTTTGGATCTCTCGAAAGCTTTTGATATGGTTGATCACCAACTACTAATTCACACTCTAAAGACAATGTGCTTAGATACTCAAGCTCTCCAGTGGTTCCAATCCTATCTGAGCAGTAGGCAACAGGCCGTCCTATGGCAAAACAAACTATCTAACCTCCTACCCAACATCTTGGGAGTTCCCAGGGTTCTATACTAGGACCTCTCTTGTTTTCCATATTTATCAATGACCTCTAAACTGTCATCCCAGATGCAAACTTCATTCAATATGTGGATGACTCCACTTTGATTTGCTCTGCTACCTCCCAGTCTGATCTACAGACATTGTCCCAGAACACTTTTAAATAAGTTGAAAATTGGCTATCTGATCATCAACTGATCTTAAATCCCAACAAAACAAAGCTGCTACTGTTTTCTCCTACTCGCAGGTCCTCTGTATCATCCTTCACCATAAAATCTAATAATGGTACCATAATCTCCCCAGACACCTATACGAAGCTTCTAGGTGTTATTGTAGACAATAACCTCAAATTCGATATGCATGTCAATTTAACTATCAAAACTATCAATAAAAAACTTGACTCACTCTATAAGATCAAACCTTTCCTAACTACACCTGCTAAAATTGCCATTGCACTTTCTCATCTACTCTCAACTCTTCTTTATGCTTCCCCTTTATTCACCAACTTAAGCAAAACTGAACTTAATAAACTATCTAGCTGTTATAATCACATTGCCAGATTTGCCACTGGCATGCCATATAGAACATACCACTGTAAAAACCTAAACTATCTAGGATGGTTAGAACTGCCATGCCTATTTCAGTATAACCAGCTTTTAGTGGCACACAAAGTACTTAACTGACCAGAAAACACACCTGCACCTAAGAATATTATCAGCCCCTATAGCAACCTCAGACCACTTCGCTCCTCTTAACAGTTCAAACTGTCAAAATCAACAACTCAGTTGGTGACTTTCTGTTTGCCAGCTATGTTGGTAAAACCTGGAACTCACTTCCTGCTGGCATTACTCTAGAACCCACCCTAAGTCAATTCAAGAAAAGTCTCAAACAATATTTAAAATCGCACTGGCTATGTTTATAAGCTTGATTAGCCCTCTTCCTATATTTGTGTTCTAAAACTATTCATTTGTAACATAACTGTGTGGCATTTTTTTAGGTGTTTTAACCTTGTGTAATCTTAATCCTTGAGTGATTGTATTATAGGTTCATAGGTTCATACTAGGCTATCTGCCCTAGGGCATTTATAAGCCTAGCCAGAATGTGTTTGGCTTTCGCCACCCATTTTAAATTTATTTTGCTATGCCCTTTTTCGAGGTTAGTATACTGTGCCTCTGTCTAACAGTGACACAGAAGTGATACCCGGGGTAAACCTACGATCTCCCATCCACTCATCAAGATTCCTCTTGAAGAGAGTCAATGAGGGACTCTGCCTAACCTGGACTGGGATTTTATTCCAGAGTGAAGGGAGCCTCTGGGTTATGAATCTGTGCCTCCAGCATGTCCTATTTATTTCAGTGCTGAGGTTCAAGTCTCTCGAGTCGTAGCTCGATGGGATTTGGATTTTCTGAGGTGCAGCATGTCCATTAATTCGGGTTGGACATGGCTTTATACATCAGGCACAGATCGCCTCTGAACAGGCGGTATGCCACTGAGTAGAGCTGGAGTTTCTTTAACCAGGCAGCATATGGCATCTGTTTGAGCCCTTTGATCCTCTTGGTGAGGTACTTTTGGGGTCTTTCCAGTTGCTGCAGGTGTCTGGTAAGGTACATCCCAAAAGGGCATTGTACTCAATTATGGGCCTGATGAGGGATGAGTAAAGAGGCACAATGACCTCCCTGATCTAGATGTGAATCCCTTCATGATTAGGTGGGCTATATAAAATGTTTTTCTAACCACTGTGGCCACATGGTTGTCAAATGAGAGATTGCTATCAACTTGGGTCCCCAGGTCCCTAATTACTTCTTCTGTACTTAATGGATTACCACCTATGTGGTAATTTGTGGGCACTTTGTTTTTGCCAAAGGGATGACTATACACTTTTGGCATTTAGCTTGAGGCCATGGCTCTGGCATCAGTTGTCTGTTTCTATGAGGCCCTTTTGGAGGATGCTTGTGTCGGCTGGAGAGTCGATTATGGTGCCCAGTTTGCAGTCATCTGCGAACTTGGTCAGCCACAGTCCTTCCATGTTGGCCTGTACCTCCGATAAATATATACTGAACAAGAGAGGTCCCAGGACTGAGCCTTGTGGGACACCACTTGTAACTGGTTTGGAGTCTGACATGGCTCCAGCAATTCTAACCATGTGGGTTCTGTCCTTGAGCCAGTTTGCAATCCATCTAGTGACATAGGGGTTTATATTTAAGCTGGTGAGCTTATCTATAATGCCCGAGTGGGATATTGTATCGAAGGCTTTTGCGAGGTCCAGGTAGGCTGTGTGGACCACCTTCCCTCGTCAATGGCCTTGGTGACTGTTTCAAAGAAATCAACCAGGTTTAAGAGGCAGGATTTGCCCTTAACAAAGCCGAACTGGGTAGGATCCAGTGTCTGTAGGTCCCCAATATCTTTATTTATGAGGTCCATGATGATCCTTTCCATAGCTTTGCAGACCAAGCTAGTCAGGCTTATGGGGCGATAGTTTCCAGGATCCGTTGAGGCACCACCTTTGTGGAGAGGGACCACTGTTGCTGTACGCCACTCTTTGGGTACATATCCTGTAGTAAGGCTGAGATTGAACAGTAGTTTTATGCCCAGGACACCATTTGGTCCCATTGATGCTGTGTTTTTGGCTTTGGAGAGGGCGGCTCTTACCTGAGCATCTGAGGTGTCAGGGGGGCAGCACTCGGCTGGGATAGATATTTGCCCTTTGGTGGGGAGGGGAGAAGTTTGCCCTGAACCTGTCAGCTAGGATGTTGGCAATGTCTGTGGGTTCAGTGTATTGTTGTCATTTTGGACTAATTCTGAGCATATCTGGGAATTACCACCCAGGTTCCTAACATAACTAAAGAAAGCATTGTGATTATCCTTAGTGTCCTGTGCAATTTTTCTCTCAAAGCTGGCCTTAGACAATTTTATGAGTGCCCGTAGTTTTTTGCTAATACTGATCAGTGATGCCTTCCCTTTTTGGGATTTTGCTCTATCATTTAGTAGCTTCCTCCTTCTATTGTATAGTTTGTTTATGGCTGGGGTCCACCAGACAAGACATCTGCCTTTGGAGGATTGGGTCTTGGTTTTATTTGGGATCGTATGATCCATGCATTCCTGAAGGTGTTCATAGAATGTGTTTATAAAGGATTCTGCGGTCTGGGCCGTATTTTCCACAGGCCCTGGGGCTTTGAAGGATTCCACCTCGGTTTTGAGGAGTGTGAAATTTGCTTTAGAGAAGTTTTTCACTGTGGTTTTCTGGGCAGGGGGTAGGGTCGGGATGTGAATATCCAGTGAGATTAGTTTATGGTCTGATCTTACCAGTGAGGGATACACTTCTGGTCTGGAGCATAGAGTCCCCATGTTGGTGATGATCAGGTCCAGTATGTTTTCCCTCTTGTGGGAGTGGTAACAAGTTGTTCCATAGCATTTGAGTTTATAAATTCTAGGAACCTTTGGGCTAGGGTGTTGGAGCTAGAGTAATCCTCCCAGTCTATGTTTGGGTAGTTGAAGTCGCCCAATATAATGGTGTTTGGAGAGACCTTCATATTTTCCAGTGTTCTCAGAAAGGCCGAGTGGGGTTCCTGGGTTTGGGAGGGTGGTCTGTAGCAGGCTATAAACTGGAAGGCAGTTTTACCCACTGTTAGTTGCACATGGATAGTCTCTGATGCTTCGTGCTTTGCCACCAACCTGGAGGTGTGGGTATCTTTGATGAATATCGATACTCCCCCTGCTTTTGTGGTTCGGTCCAAGTTTTGGGGCCGAAAAGCATGGTATGAGGTATAACCTGGTAGTGCTGGGGTGCTCTCAGGAGCCCTGAACCAGGTTTCTGTTACTGCACAGATATCAATGTTCTCCATGCTAAGGAGAGTTTTGAGTGCATGCATCTTGAGGTTTAGACTTCTGGCATTGAGTAGCATTACTCTTAGTTTCTTGTCCCTTGTGATACCTATGGAGGTGGGTTTGTCTTTTGAGCCTTGCCTAAAAAAGGCACTATGGGGGTAGCAAGAGCCTTTGCCAATATCCAAAAGCCCAGGGGTGACAGGTGCAAGCCGTGCCTAGCGAAGCATCGTGGCTTGTCGAACATATCATCCCAAGCTGACAGGCAATGGATCCCCTTTGAATGATACCAGTACTTAAGCCAATTGTTGAAATTGATCATCTTGTCTTCATATTGTGGCATCATTCTTGGTGAGGGTAAGATGCTACTCAAGGTCAGGGTTATACTGGCCTGGGCTACATGCTCAGAGAGCTCCTTTATGTCTCTTTTCATGTAGTCCAGGGAGGTACGTCTCAGGTCATTCACACCAGCATGGACAATGACTGAGTCATATTTGTACTTGCCTTGGAGTGACCTGAGTGCTTGTGTTATGTGGCGGATCCTAGCGCCCGACAGGCTGCTCACCGTGACCTCTCCTTGTTCAGCCTGGTGAGCGGGATGTCAGTGTGCCTGACGATAGAGTCACCTATTACAAGTGTATCAGGTGTGTTGTTTAGTCTTAAGGGCTGTGACTGTTCGGCACACTGGCTTTGTGAGATATGTGTTGCACATGTTTTGTTTTGGGGTAGCAGTTGCTTGGGTGTCTGCTTTGGAGGTCTCTGCTGCTTAGGCAGATCTTTATTTAGAGCCTCCGAGTATGTTTTGTGTGATTATGTGTTTGGTTTGCTGTCGTGGTAGGTCTATGTGAGACTGGAATTGTAGTGAGTGTGGTTTCCTTCTCCTCCTGACTGGTTATGCCAGCACTGAGTTGAGAGAGCTTAGCCTCCAGTTTGGCTATATGGTTGCATCTCTCACATGTGTTGGAATTTGTTGGGAGGAGGAGAGGGTTGTCTGTGTACATGAAGCAGTTGTAACATTGCCTCAAGATTCCCAGATTCACCAGCTGGACTGGAGAGGAGATTGACAACTGACCTTTGGACATGCTAGAATAATATTGGGAATTCCTTAATAATTGAAAACAAGGACCAGTGGGGAGTGAGGGTGTAGTGCTTTTAATTTTTAGTGCTGACTTATATAATTGCTTTAGCGAGCAAGTGCCAGGTAACAAGTGCAATGTGTTACAGGTAACTTAAATGCAAAAACGACAAACAGTAACTTTCTTTCAAGTGAAACAAGGAAATAAGTACAGTAAGCAATGCAGATATCACTAGTGATCCACAGAAGCGCTGAGAAGCCACGTATTAGGTGGAATTAGCATTCCAGGGAAATAACAAGCAAACAACAAGCATATAAACAAAGCTAGATTCAGCAGGCCTGGATCTAGTCTATGCTACAGTAAACAAGGTGTACCAATTTCAGTAAGATACAGTTCAAATATTCAGGCACTATAAACCTTTAACCAGAAATTCCCAGCTCAGAAGGGCAGACTCCAGCCTCTTCTCCCACAAGAGTGCAGACCACGAACCTTCTTAATGTAAAATAACTGGCCTGAAGCCCAAGTGTTTAAACCAGAACTAATACACTTTAAGAATAACAGACACTGGGCTCTCAATCAGCAGTTCCCAACTTAGAAGGATGAAAGCTACCTGTCCTGCCACCACAGTGCATGCCACAAACCTTCCTAATGTAAAACAACTGGTCTGAAGCCCAAGTGCTTAATCCAAAAGACTTAGAATGATAGCTACACTTTAATCAAGTTACTACCAAGCAGTAATAAATACAATTGAATACTTTAGAGAATGCCTGGATTAGTGCTCAAGTTACACAAACAAAGCTAGATCCAGCAGGCCCGAATCCAGTCTATGCCACAGCAAACAAGGCGCACCAACTTCAGTAAGAAGCAGTTCAGATATGCATGCACTATAAGCCTTTAACTAGAAATTCCCAGCTCAGAAGGGCAGAGTCCAGCCTCTCCTCCCACAAGAGTGCAGACCATGAACCCTCTTAATGTAAAATAACTGGCCTGAAAGCCCAAGTGCTTAAACCAGAATGAATACACTTTTAGAATAACAGACAATGAGCCCTCAATCAGCAGTTCCCAACCTAGAAGGATTTAAGCTACCTGTTCTGCCACTACAGTGCAGACCACAAACCCTCTCAGTGCAAAACAACTGGTCCGAAGCCCAAGTGTTTAAACCAAAAGGCTTAGAATGAGTTACACCAAGAAGTAATAAATACAATTGAGTACTTTTAAGATGATGCAAAAGTAAAATAAAGTAGGTAGAAACACAAGTACAGTAAAAGCAGATGAAATTTTTTTTTTTTTTCCTGAACAAGTGCTGAGATCAAAGAAATAGATTTGAGTGCTGAAACTAGAAAACTGGCTAGTTATAAGAAAAAAAACTAAGCTAGAAGGCTTCCCTCCAACACAGAAGGGCTTGGGGCTCAGAAGCCTACAAATAGTCTATACCACTTAACAGGAAAGGCAGGAAACAAGCTTAAATTTTTTTTCTGTTTCCCAGATGCCCTCTTTGTACACAGTAGGAGTGCCTGAAATCAGAATATGATCTCACTGCACTCAGTTGAGTGAGCAAATGAGATGGGCCCAGAAGGAGTATCCAAACACAAATTTACAAGAGGGGCGGGCAGTTTCAAGGCCATTAAGATTAACACCAAAACAAAAACAGGGAGGGTGGGTGGACTAACTGAAGAGCAGAGTCAAAACTTCCAGTTCAGTTAATATTCCTGCAACACACAGTTAAAATCAATTTAAATACTGTATTTTTGAAAAACAAAAGTGCAGATAAAGGTATTTAAATTCTTTTATATGTCCAGTTGAATACAGCTAGTTCTTAGCCGGCCAAAGCTAAGGTTTTTAAGCAGAAAATATTTCACACTGTACCACCTAAATAGGCAAGGACAGGAAATCAAAGAATGTGGCTACCCCACACCTGTAATTACTAGCAAATAACAAAATTCAGCAAACACTGACTAACTTCCAGTTCAGTTAATATTCCTGCAACACAGTTAAAATCAATTTAAATACTGTATTTTTTGAAAAAAAAGTGCAGATAAAGGTACTTAAATTCACTTATACGTCCAGTTGAATACAGCAAGTTCTTAGCCGGCCAAAGCTGAGGTTTTTAAGCAGAAAATATTTCACACTGTACCACTTAAATAGGCAAGGACAGGAAATCAAAGAATGTGGCTACCCCCACACCTGTAATTACTAGCAAATAACAAAATTCAGCAAACACTGACTAACTTCCAGTTCAGTTAATATTACTGCAACACACAGTTAAAATCAATTTAAATACTGTATTTTTTGAAAAAAATGTGCAGATAAAGGTACTTAAATTCTCTTATACGTCCAGTTGAATACAGCAAGTTCTTAGCCGGCCAAAGCTGAGGTTTTTAAGCAGAAAATATTTCACACTGTACCACTTAAATAGGCAAGGACAGGAAATCAAAGAATGTGGCTACCCCCACACCTGTAATTACTAGCAAATAACAAAATTCAGCAAACACTGACTAACTTCCAGTTCAGTTAATATTCCTGCAACACACAGTTAAAATCAATTTAAATACTGTATTTTTTGGAAAAAAAATGTGCAGATAAAAGTACTTAAATTCTCTTATACGTCCAGTTGAATACAGCAAGTTCTTAGCCGGCCAAAGCTGAGGTTTGAACAGAACCTGTAAACTTTGTTTAACAAGAATTATGTAACATTATTGTTTGTACCTTGGAGCTTTTCTCCCTGCGTCTCCGCTGAAAATGGACATGTATCCAGTCAAACTATCCTGGTCAACAAATGTAAAATAAATAAATAAATAGGGATGCTTTTTCTTTCTTTCTTTCTATACAGAAAAGTACTAATTCCAACAATTTCACAATTTTGATTATATCATATTTCTAGTCAGACATTAATCTTGGTGTCTAACAACCATTTGCATTCGTAAATGTGCTTTCCAAACCATTTATATGCATACTTGTAAAACCACATCTGTAATACAGATTTATGTGCTTTTTTTCAGGATTTGGATAAACCCACTGTACTGTTTTTCTCATTTAAATACATTATCTTAGCCTACAGTTTACTGCCCTAAATGTGTAAGCTACATTGCTTTTTAACATGATTTACAAATGTTTGTGATGTATATGAATAAACGAAGACTGACATGCCTAATATGAGATATTTGTGCAGTCCAGTCATGCTCTGACTGCTTTTTGAGCATTCACCGGTTCTGAAGTCACCCATATATCATGGTGGTTAGAACTGCTGCCACATTTTTACTTTTACATCACTGATAAATTTACTTGTAGAAGTACAAACAACTACTGAGTTATTTTAAACAAAGTGTTGAATGACAGTAACTGCGTCCCCAACTCAGACTACAGTCAGTTTTTCCTTATAGGTGCAGAACCTAGAGGAAATCGAAGTCTGAATACGTCTGTTTGGAAGGACTATTAATGCTAAATTTCAGGAAGAAGTTGCTACACTGATTGTACCAAAGCCTAATAATCATTTATATTACAGCATTTTGTGGTTATCCTTCTGGTGGATGAAGCCTGAACTCTTGAGCTTTGACAGCCAAAGCTTGAATTCACAGATGATCAGAGTTCCTCCTTAGGAATTCACTGCTAGTGAGGTGTGCCAGAACTGATTCCCTTTTGGGGGGATTTCACCCTTTTTCAAGTATGTGCAGACTTGAGTTGGTGTGTGTGTAAAGTTCAGCAAGTGTTGGCATGCCTTTCAACTGTCCACAGTATTGTCAAATGTCCCTGTTTTTACCTCATTGTTCCTTCTCTCCTGTACCGTGTAAAACGTTTTAATTTCTGGTAAATCAATGCAAATTGCACTCAGTCAATAAGGCCGGACATTAGAATTTCATGCTCCTTATTGTTCAGAAAATAAATGTTGATGCAAAACCCATTCTATTAAATTTCTAAGTGAATTAGAATAATATTTTAAAATTGTCCTGATTTTGGGCCTTGTTCCCACATTATTTTTGGCTTTGTCCAGAATTTCTGAGCAAAGAAGTTGAGAAGTATGGGATGTTGGGGAATAAAACCTATTATACAAAGAAAGGTACTTACTACTCAAAATAATTTAATGTCTATTTAATGTCTTTACCAATGATCTCTATACTTCTTGTAAACAATCCTCCCTCATCCAATATGCAGACGACTCGACTCTCATCTCCATCTCAGACAATATCTCCAGTCTCCACACTCTTACTCAACAGGCCTTCCTATCCACTGAACAGTGGTTGTCCAGGAATCTACTCATTCTCAACCCTTTAAAGACCAAACTCTTCTTATTTGTCCCCTGATCTCTCTCTCACCTCAAATCCACCTTTGCTATTACTTCCTCTAATAACACTGTTATCCGACCTGAAGCTCACACTAAACTCCTTGGGGTCATCATAGATGATGAACTCAAATTCAAATTGCACATCCTCCAAAGTATAAAAAAGACTCACCAGAAACTTGGTTTACTGTATCACAACAAAAAATTTCTAACTACAAATACCAGACTCTCCCTTGCACAAGCTCTTCTCCTCCCCTCCTTTTTATATGCTGTCCCAGTACTCACCAATATCCAAACTACTATTTTAAACAAACTCCAACACACTTACCACAAGATAGCTAGATTTATCACAAACTCTCCATACAATACACTTCATTGCCTTGCCCTAAATACTCCATCTTCTACTACGCTTCATTCTTTACAAACCTTCATCCTGCCCCGCTCTCTCTTCCTTCATCTCTAGCTACACTCCTCCGCGGACTCTCTGTACCTCTAATCAGCAACTACTACAAATCTACCAACCCAAAAGAATAGCTGGCAAACTCCTATATAAACACTCCGTTACCCAAGCCTGGAACAAACTCCCAAGAGACATTTGTTCCATCATTCACCCATCCCACTTTAAAGAAAAACTCAAACTTCATCTACTCATCTCCAAAATATGTCCTTGTCAAGCCCCTACTTAAGCTCCCCACAACCCTACTATATACCTTTTCAGTCCCTCCACATACAGCTAATTGCTCCACTATTGTGGATACTTATTAAACTCTACAATCAATACTATTGGACTTAACTCTTTTTGCAAATATGTAAATATATTTTTTAGTCTGTAAAACTATTGATATGTATATATCATGTGTTTGCATTTCTGCTTTGTCTCTTTAACGTTCTTGTATAACTGATTTTGAACATATTTTTTACTCAAATGTTTGATTCTCTGTAAACTATTTGTGGTTTTTTGGAGCTTTTCTCCTCGGGTCTCCACTGAAAATGGGCCTCAAGCCCAGCTCGACCAATCCAGTTAACAAATATCAATAAAGTAAAAAATAAATATGTACATTGATTGCATAAAGCCAGTGAGTCTAATGTAAACCCAGTTGTAAACACAATAAAATGGTCAAACAAAAAACAAAGTAAAGCCCATAAATTAATGTGGCTGAAGCTATTAAAAGTAACAACATTCATGTTCTCTGGACTGTTAAGTGAAGAAGCCAATTAATTGCATTCAACTGATCAGCCCAAAAAATTCTTCTTTCTGTTAAGGCAAAAAAAAAAAAAACAGCAAACCATTACCAATTGTACTTGGAAAAAAAGAACTGTACAAGCATTGGCACATAAATGTCCTATGCATGTTGCATGCATTGGGAAGCCGTCCTCACCTGCTCAATAAACATACTGTTGGAGCCTCCAGCGCCAAGAAAACAATAACCAAAATTAAATACACCAGTGCCATAAGACACACAAATCCATCTTTCTTGTAGTAAAATAAATACAAAAGTTTATTAAGTGTTTTCAAATGAAAAATCAGAACTTCATCAGAAATGATTTTAAAAGATATTACAGGTTTAAACAACCTGTTTAACAGTCACATGACTAAGACATTACCCAGTTTTAAGTGCACTTGCCCCCCAAGATAAAACATAAATAAAAAAATTGTTTATACTACAAATAAAACACTTCTTGAGTTAAAAATGAAAAAAATAAAGGAAAAAACAGAATTACAGACACCAAAAGCAACTGGTAGAGACTAGTAAAATGTGGCCATTGTAGACAGTGTAAATTCATCTATACGGGGTCAAAACTGAAGCTTAACATGTTAAAAAAATGAAGTGATATTTAATAGAAAATATATGTGTGACACAGAATAAGTGGTCTATTTATGTTTCTGTGATTATTGTCACTATTTGGGTAAAATGGAGAGAACTATATGTAGGTGTATTTAGGAACACAATTGTGATACATAGATTGCTACTTGCTGAAAATAAGGTTAATACTGTGTTGCTAATTATAAAATTATGAATGAATGAAAGAATGCGTTTAATGCATAGTGTAAGCACTTTCATTTTGTTAAACCAAAACTTCCTCAGATACAAAGAACAAACAATAAAGTCACAATTTCAACCACTTAATTCCCATAACTGGTCCACCAACCAATCATAAGGATAATTCAATTAGCTCTAAAAGCATTAATTATATACAACCTCATCTCCATTCCCCAAATAAGTTAAATCCAATACCCAAACCAAACTTTATAAATAACTGGCAAATATTAATATATATATATATATATATATATATATATATATATATATATATATAATTTAAAAACTTCATAGTTACTATTACTCCTTCTCTTACTCACCCCTTCATAATGAACTTATAGCATTATTTGATAGGCAGGGCTGTGAGTTCATGGAGGTTGTTATTAAATACAACAATCGATTGATTGAACAACTTACTACCAAAGTGAATTTACTGAATGAGGAAATTAAGTGTGATGCTGGTTATTCCAATCATAAGGTTGAACATGGCAGAATCTTGTATAGTATAGAGCAACAACTTTCTATACTATGGAATAATAAAATTAGAAAACTTGAAAGGGACAGGTTAGAATATTTTCAAGGTACTGCTTATCCCATGCCACCTGAATCCCAGGTTTGAGGAATACGTGTTTTTGGGCCCCGCAAATCATATTCGGAAGCTGTTCAACAGAGTCATGGTAACCATCTAGGGAACAACAATGAGAGGAGAGTTCCTGAACAATCCACCTATTACTGTGATGAAATAGAGGAACAGGAGGTTTTTCCAAGGCTCAGATGACCCAAGGGTATCAGGAACCAACAGCGGAACAACCAACCTCCACACACCAACAGGAAGAAAGTACAGTTGTGTACCTACCATAAATGTAGATGTTCAAGTGTATTCACTGTTGCAGTCATTACAATTGGATTATCCTGCTGGCAGGCTACCCGCAGTCGGCCTGAATTCCAAAGTCTAGGTCTGGCGTCAGTTGCTGTTGCCTCCTCCCTGACGTCAGTGCACCAGGGGTATAAAAGATGCAGCCGATGCCATTTTCTTCAGTTTTTCTTGCCCCAGATGTCAGGTGCCCCCAAAAGGGTAGGCTAAAAGTATGTCAATAAAGCATGCATGCACTAAATAACAAGTTTCCTTCATCTACAAGCAAATACACCACATAGGTTGTATAGAATAGAGAAGTACAGATAATGTCCAGCAAAGATAAGGGGGATGGTGGGTGGGTAACCTGGACTGCAACAGTGAATACACTCGAACATCTACATTTATGGTAGGTACACAACTGTACTATGTTCATCGTGTTTCACTGTTACAGTCATTACAATTGGGTTGAATCCCAAAGCTAAGGTTGGGAGGTTGGAACTAAATAGAATTAGGAGCGGCTATGAGGCCCTGCAGAACTGCAGTGGCAAAGCCTGCCCTGGATTTGGAGTAGAGTGGTAAGTGGTAGTGCTTTGTAAAAGTATGCACTGAACTCCAGGTTGCAGCCTCTAAAATGTCTTTGGTGGGCACTCCTCTGAGGAAGGCTGCTGAAGTGGCTGCTGCTTTGGTTGAATGTGGCCTAATGCCATTTGGCACTGATTTGCCATGTTGAGAATAGCATAGACGAATGCAGTGACCTATCCACTTTGAAATAGTCTGTTTTGAGATAGCCTTTCCTTGTGATCCTGCAGCATATGCTACCAGTAATTGCTCAGTCTTTCTGAAAGCTTTGGTTCTGTCCAAGTAGAAGCGCAGCTGTCTGTGTATGTCCAAGGAATGCAGAAGTTTCTCACCCTTATTCTGTGGGTTTGGATAAAAGGTAGGTAAATGAATAGTTTGGTTGAGGGCCACACTGGACACTACCTTAGGCATAAAAGTGGGGTTTGTCCTTAGAGAAACCCTATCTGGATGGAAGATGATAAAAGGTTCCACAGCAATGAATACCTGCAGCTCTGAGACTCATCTTGCAGAGGTTATTGCTAGGAGCAGAGCTGTTTTCCATGATAAAAATTTTATATCAGCTGTAGCGGCTGGCTCAAAAGGAGGCAGAGTGAGTTTTTCCAAGACATAATTGAGGTCCTATGCAGGTATTGGTGATCTCCTTGGAGGCCATAAGTTTTTGGCCCCTCTGAGGTACTGCCTTAACAAAGGATGAGAGAAAATAGGTGGCTCTGTATTGTAATGAACTGAAATGGCAGAGGCATGAATCTTAATTGATGAAAAGGATAGGCCTTTGACCAGCATCTCAGTTAAGTATTGCAAAATCCGAGGGATATTTGGAACAATCATGTTGATTCCTTGTGCCTGGTTCCAAGCACAGAATCTCTTCCATTTTTCTGCATAAGATTTTCTGGTACTGGGCCTCCTGGCCTCCAAAATAACATCCATAACCGCTTTGGAGAGAGGTGTATTTTGAAAAGCTACATTATCTGCCATGCTGCCAGATTTAAGGTCCTGAGTTGGCTGTGCAGGATCTGATTGTTTTGTTGGGTCAGTAAGTGAGGAATTTGAGGTAATATCCATGCTGGGCATTGAGTCAAATTCCTTAGGATTGGGTACCAGTGCTGGCGGGGCCAGTCTTGGGCAATCAGTATAATTTTTGGCTTTTCTTGTCTGACCATTAGGAGTACCTTGGGGAGGAGAGGCAGTGGTGGAAAGGCGTATACTGTTAAGTTTTTCCAGCTGAAAGATAGAGCATCCACTTTCCATGCTTGCTTGTGATAAGTCCTTGTGCAGAATCTCTGTAGTTGGCAGTTGTGAAGGGAGGCAAATAGATCTATGTCCGGGCATCCCCAATTCCTTGTTATCATGTTGAAGACTTGTGGATCCAATTTCCACTCTTGGGGATCCATGAGGTTTCTGCTTAGTTCGTCTGCCAGAGTATTTATCTTTCCTGGCAGGAATTGTGCTTGCAGATGTACTTGGTAAATCAATGCTGTTTCCCACAAAGTCATGGCTAGTCTGCAAAGGGAGTAGGAATGTGTGCCTCCCTGTTTGTTTATGTACCACATGACTGTAGTATTGTCCATCTTTATCACTAGTTGTCCTGGATGAAGTAGATCCTTGAAGGCTGTCAGGGCATTTTGAACAGCTAGCATCTCTTTTTGATTGATATGTAGATGCATTTGGATTGCGGACCATGAGCCCTGAATACATCTTCCTGCCATGTGGGCCCCCCAGGCATAATCTGATGCATCTGCTGTCAATATTTGCCTGGCTGGGGGCATGGTGAATGGCTGCCCCTTGTTGTGGTGACAGGCCTTTGCCCACCATCGAAACTCCTATTGTAAGCAGGGAATGAGTGTAATTATTGTTTCCAGGCTGTGGCAATGTTGAGTCCAAACACTTTTTAGATACCATTGTAGTTTCTTCATAGGCAGTCTTGCATATGGAATTAGTAGAATGCAGGATGCCATGAAGCCCAAAACCTGCAGACTTTTTCTTGCAGTTAATTGGGTGTTTGTTGCCAACCTTTTGAAATAAGTAGTCAGTTGCTTCTGTTTGTCTGGCATGAGATAAGCCATCTGGGCAGTTGTATTTAAGCTTGCACGCGGGAATATCATCTCTTGAGAGGGTACAAGTTTTGATTTCTTCTCGTTTACCGTGTACCCTAGGCATGCTAATAATCTTTTTACAAATGCCAGATGCTGTAGTAGTATGTCCTTGTTCTCTACTTGAATAAGGTAGTCGTCCAAGTAAGGATATATTTGTATTCCTCTTTGTCTGCAAAATGCAATTACTGGTGCCAGGCATTTTGTGAAGACCCTGGATGCAGTAGATAAGCCAAAGGGCAGTGCAGAGAATTGGTAGTGCGTTGAGCCAGCTATGAATCTGAGGTATCTTCTGCATGATTGTCTGATTGGGACATGTAGGTATGCCTCTTTTAGGTCTAAAGTTACAAGCCAAGCCTTCTTGCCTTGCCCAGCATGGGCAGAAGCTGCTGCAGAGTCAACATTTTGAATTTTGGAATATCCAGGTATGTGTTTAGAATAGATAGGTCCAGTATTGGCCTCCAGGCTTTGTCCTTTCTGGGCACCAAGAAAAGTCTTGAGTAAAATCCTTGACCCTGCTCTTGCTGTGGTACTTGCTGAATGACCCTCATGTTCATGAGGGATGAAACTTGTTTTTGTGCCTTTGCCCATTGATTTTTTGGTAGGTCTGGCATACCATTTGCCCTTGGCAGGGTGTGAAAGTGGAACCTGTAACCTTGTGACACTATGTTCAAGACCCATTTGTCTTTGGTGATTAGGTGCCAGTTTTGAGAAAAAAGAGCTAGTTTTCCCCCTAAAGGAGCTGCCAGTAGATAAGTTCTTTGCGCTGGCAAGGGGAAGTCATTAGGACTGTTTTCTGTATGGCTGTGACTTGTCTTCTCCGCTTTTGGAGGTAGAAGCACCCCATTGTTTGGACCTGTATGAGCCTTGGGGCTGGGATCTGCCTCTAAGGTGTCGGTATCTGCCTCTTTGTGGCCTGTCTGACACTGGAAAGGACCAATTCTTTGTAGGCCAGTGTCTGCTAAATCTTGGAGGCTGTACTTGTAAGAAATACTTAACTGTTTGCATAGATTTGGCCTTGTCCTCCATTTTCTTCAACACCTCTTCTGCTTTAACACCAAACAAGGTATCATGCTGTAATGGAGCATCTAATAATTATGCTTTAACATGATCAGGCAGATTCTGTTCCTTTAACCAAGCATGCCTCCTAATGACAGAACCCTTAACAGCGGCTCTGCAGGAGGCCTCCAAAGAATCAAAACCACATTGTAAAGTATGCTTTCCAACTTGTTCAGCTGTATGCAATAAATCCTGCATTTCTTTATTTTCTGCACATTCAGAATTTGTCAACATTTTTTGTTTAAGCAGTGACATTATGTATTGCTAATATTTAAGCATATGAAACTGACAATTTAAAGCCCTTATAGCCAAGGTAGCAGAAGTGTAAATCTTTTTTCCCCATCTGTCGAGTGCCCTGGAATCTCTGTCAGAGGGGGTAGGGATTTTGCAGTGGAAGCCTTGACCCCCTTGGGACCCTGAGAGATAGTTTCTGGGTCAGCAGCAGGGTTTTTAAAAAGAAATTTGTGGGAGTCTGGAACCCTGTAGTATCTGTCTGGCTTAACAGGAGCTGGAGGTAAGGAGTCAGGAGTCAGACTGGACTCTGAAAATACATCATCTACAATGCCTAGCACAGGTGGAATAGCAAGGGGCCTGTGCTGAGGCAATTAAAAAAAGTCTCTGAGTCTTTTCTTAGATTCTGAATAATCTTAGCTCTCCCAGTGGAAATGCTCCCTCATGGTATGCAGAGTTTCGCCAAAAGAATAATCCTCAGGTGGAGAAGCTGAGGGGGATAGATTCCTCAGCATCAAAATCCTCATAAGGAGGAAGAGAGTATTGCTGATCAGAAGAGGAATCAGATGAAATGGAAACCTGATCTGAAGATTCATATTCTATCTCTTGCCTAGGCCTCTTGTCAGGAGGGGGATGAGAACCCCTGATCAAAGTAATCAGGTCTTCGGCCATTTTGAGCATCTGTTTTTTAGGCATGGAGGCCTGCCCATGGGGCTGTTGTACTTGTTTCTTTGTCTTTAAAGCTGCTTTAGTCTTTGCCTTTGAAGCTGAAGTTGTTTTAACATATAATTGTGTAGGCCTGAAAACGCCCTCAGAAGCCGATGCCTGCTCAGCGGCTCTGGACCCATCTGAGGGAATGGTTTCCGAAGGTCCAATACCCTGAGTTTCTGTAGGCCTGAGTGACTCCATGTGGGAGTCAGTATCGGCCAGTGGCTCTAAAGTAGAGGTCATCAGGGGCTGCGAAAGTGCCTCACTGAGAACCGGCGACTGGCCTTGAAGAAGCCTCATCGTCGGTTTTGGACCTCGGATGCCTGTCCTTTTCTTTTTCTTGGCATTTTTTGTAAACTCCAGTAGTCGGCTGTTCCAATGGCATTATGTAATTAAATCGTCTGCCAAAGTAATGAAATGCAAAATCGTATCGACGCTTAATAGTGCATTGGTTAAATCTAGCACAAAACCGACAACTAGCGATGTTGTGGTCTGGGCCTAGGCAAGGAATACAGTAAGAATGAAAATCCTTATGAGGTATTTGCTTCCCACAAGAAATACAATTATTAACTTTTTCTGACATCGGTCTGGAGCAAGAAAAAAGTTTCCCCAACGGGGTACTTAGCTTTAAATGAAGACTTCGGATCTGAAATTCGAACTTGAAAATCTCATGAGTCAGCCGACCGGCACTTGCAAACTGCTTTTGCTTCGGGCACCGCGTGGCAAGAAAGACTGAAGAAAATGGCGTCGGCTGCATCTTTTATACCCCTGGCGCACTGACGTCAAGGAGGAGGTGACAGCAACCGACACCGGACCTAGACTTTGGAATTCAGGCCGACTGCGGGTAGCCTGCCAGCAGGATAACCCAATTGTAATGACTGCAACAGTGAAACACGATGAACATCTTCAACCAGAGATCTCAACATTTAACATATCAAGCCAATGGTTCACCTTACTGCAACTGGACAGCCAAGAACAATTAAACTTGAATGAACACCTGGCGATTAATGTATTTAATAATGAACAAGAAAATGAGGACCAGCTAAGCAATCAAAATGTTTGCAAAATCATTTTTAATGCCGAGGGTGATTTTAGGATCTACAACTATTCTAATGTGAACCTGGACAATGGATATGCTGAATTGTTTTCTAAAGGTACACATTTTGTTCCATCCAGAAGACTTACTGAAATACTTGTTGAATTTAAAATGTTTCTGAGTAAGCTGAATTTTAAAATTGTATTTAATGAAACATTTAATGATGATACTTTTTTATGAACTCCTGGTATGTATAATTCACCACTCCACCCAATTTTGGCAGTATACAAGAGGGTCTGTGAACTGTATTTCTGAGCTTGTCTTGAAACATATAAGGGGTTCAAGCTATAATATTATTGATAATGATGTGGAAAGGATTATGTTTATTAAAATGAATGGGCTGCGTGTAATGAAACCAGATAAATGGGGAGGGATAGTGATTATGCACATAGAAGACTACTGTGAAGGCTGCCAGCCCAGCTAGCTAGAATTGTGTAACTAATTCTATGTCATTGGTGAATAGTAATATGATTTGTATGCTTGCCCTACAAATGTAAGAAAAATGTATGTTCTGTACTGAGCTCAAGAATGTAACCATAGTGTACCCTGCTGGAAAAGAGCAGAAATCTGTATAAACTATATGCCTATGCAAATGTATGTTTTGATAGTAAGAAGGTCGAACATACAGAGTTAACTTGCAAACCCTCAAGAAAATAAGTTGAAATTGTTTATGATTGTGCTATCACTCAGTTTCAGCAAGAAGACAGAATGTCTACAGCTAGAGTTTCTTTCTATTGTCTTAAGACAGAAATAATTACTAGGTTTAAAATGTAAAAGTGTTAATTGTTTTATGACATCCAGTCTCAGGTAAGCTTCTAGAGATAAGTGTCAGCTTCTAAGAGATAAGTATTTTTCACAAAGACATGTTAAATTCCATTGGTATCTGTTTTGCCTGGGAACTAGAGGCAGGTGTCACATAGTGATGTCATCTAGCTAACACAGCAGTAATGTGTATTATTAATTTAAGCACTATTAGGGTTGCCACCTTTTGTTGTGGCTAAAACTGGAGTAAGACCACAACCCTCGCATCACCAGTATCCATGTCCACCCCCGCCCTTTCTTCCACCCATTTCATGACATCACTGCGACATCATCGGGCAGGGAACGCCATCTTTTTTCCGTTCCTAATGCCTGGTTTTGGCTGATTTACTATGCTTTTCTGTAAAAAAGCATAGTAAATCAGTCGATTTACAAACTCAGATAGTCTGCTTCCTTTTTTGAAACAGATTACTGGAGTCTGTACAGTGTTTTCCAGACTACCAGAGAATCAGTTTGATTTCCGGATAGTCCGGAAATTAAATGGAGGGGTGGCAACCCTAAGAACTATTCAGATAGAAAGTCTGTGCATTTTGTATCTTGTCTTGGATCTGTAAACATCCATTCAGCACTTCTTGCCTGGTTCTGTAAGTTAAGACTTTGATCATAGTATCTCTCTTAGAGATAGGAAAATAGTAAGATTAGTCTAGATGTTTTCTGTATTTATGTGAGACTGTACTGCAATGTTGATTTAAAGTATTTCCTGTGATTCTGAACTCTCCTGTCACTGTATTGAGTTATTGAGTATTGTCTTTTTCTGTTATTGTTAAATATATTTAAACATTTTAATTGTGGCTGGTTTGTTAGAGATATTTAAGCTCTTAGAGTACTTACATATGTATTTGCTAACACTGTACAGGCCACTCCTAAACAGCCTTCAAGTCTTGGACACACCATTTGGATAATAGTAACACTGCACAGTAGAATTGGTCACCCTTTGGGAAGGGCCTTATGGTAGCCGATAAGAGTGGTTGGTGGCAGCTGGTACTACCTTATAGTCTGGGCCGAAGGGGGCTTAGCTAGTGAACCTGTGCCAGCCTTCCCCAGGAGTGTCTATATGTTTGTATATAAATCAAATCTCAATGTGTGTGTGTGTGTGAGCTACTTGGGCAGGGACATGAAGCACTGATTGGACAGAGAGGGTGCTGGAGGTTTTGGCTTAACCACTCGGCTGAGATCTGAACCCTATAGCTGTGCCAGTGGGGAGTCTTACTGGGGATCTGGAAAAAGGGAGAGAAACCAGCCCCAGACTGACTGTGATCTCTGTGTGTTCTGAAGGGAAATTGTACTTTACTGTGTGTGTACCTGTCATCCTCCCAATCTGTACGTCCCTAACTGGTATTAGTGGTGAGGATTAAGGCTCCTTGATTACTAGGCCAGTGCAGGGGTGTCACAACTACAATCAACATATTTATGAAATTCTGGGTGGTGAGCTTATGAAATGTCTAGAAGAAACTAATTAAATGTTATTCTAAAATTTATGATAAATTAAGAGACATGTTTATGGAGGGCAGGTTAGCATTAGAGGAGAACAGATATTTGAAGGCTGACTTTCCTGTTTTGCCAATGATTTTTGGGGTGCCTAAGATTCATAAATCTATAGTAAATCCTCCTTTTAGACCCACTGTCAATGGGAGAGGGTCCATAACATCAGCAAGTGCCTGATTTCTGGATCATTCCCTTAAATATTTACTGAAGGATGGCATGCATCTTTGCCAAGATTCTTGGCATTTCTTACAAAAAATGAATGATATACCCTTTTGTCGAGAGGATATATTAGTTACCATTGATGTTAGGGATTTATATACTGTAATCCGCCATAACAAGGGTATTAATTGGTTTGTGGATTATTTGGTGAGAAGGGGCATTGCCCAAGAGAAAGTAAATACATTTGAGAAATTATTAGAAATTATTCTTGGAAACAATTTTATATTTTTTGAGGGGAATATCTATGTTTAGAAGAAGGATGTGGTAATGGGTTCCCCAGTTGGGGCCCTGTTTGCTAACACAGTTATGTTAGAGTGGGAATATTTGTACATATTTAATAGTCCCTTGTTTGAAAATATTAGATTATATTTGCATTACCTTGATGATATTTTTATCATTTGTAAGGGTTTTGAGGTAGACTTACAATAATTTATTGTACGGTTAAATCAGAGTATGGATTTTTTTGTCATTTACATATAAATATGGCTTATTTGGATGTCATGATCTCCAAGGATTTTAGTAAGGGTACGTACACCTCCCGGATTTTTAGGAAACCAACATATTTGAATATGTTATTACATTTTGATAGTTCACACCCCTGCAAGCAGAACAGATCGGTTGTAAAAGGGCAACTAGTTAGGGCGGCCCATATGACAATGGTCAAGCAGGATTTCCGGGAAGAATGTAATATTATATTGAATATGTTTTGCAAAAGAGGATATCCTGGGGGATTTATTGATAACGTAACTTTAAAAAGGGCAACTGGACATTTTAGTATCATGGAAAGAGAGCAACGGACCATTATAGAAAATCATGGAAGATGTTATTCCCATGCTGTGATTAACGCCTTTAATTTGGAGAGTTTGGTAATATTATTAAATGGATTTTAGACAAAAACTGGAACTTATTGCGGGAGGATAAAAGGATTTATGAGAAGCTTGGGTGGGCACCAATTATTGTATATAAAAAGGTTTTGATATAAAAAATCGGTTGGAAATGGCTTTTGATTTCACATGTAGTAATCCAGTGATGGGTAGATGTGGAAGATGCAAGTTCTGCAGATACATTTTGAAACAGTCCTGTTTTACCATTAATGGGATAAAAATAATGGTGAAGGGTAGGTATAACTGTGAAACCTTAGGGGCTGTAAATTGTGCATTATGCCAGTTGTGTAATAATTTTTATGTGGGGAAAATTGAACAATGTATCTGTGATCAAATATACAAGCGCATTCAAGATATTAGGAAGGATAAAATAACTAGTACATTATATAAATGTGTTAAGGAACATTCAGGGCACAATTTAAAGTTTTTTTATCCTGGAAAAAATTGAAATGAATCCAAGAGGGGGACCATGGGGAATACTGCTGGAAAAACGGGAGATGCCATGGCAGGTGAGATTAAATGCTAACTGCTGGCCAGGACTTAATGAATGTTTATATGTAGCACCATTGCTTAGGCCTAGGGCACTTATTAGGCAGGCTTTTAATGATATGAGAAGGAATAATTGTAACTGTAAAGTTTTTAAATTTGTTTTTATAAGTGTGTTTTATATATATATATATATATATATATATATATATATATAGATGTTTAAATATTTGTCAGTTATTTATAAAGTTTGGGTACTGGATTTAACTTATTTGGGGAACGGGAATTAGGGTGTATATAATTAATGCTTTTAGAGCTAATTGAATTATCTTTATGATTGGGTGGTGGGAAAGTTATGGGAATTGAATGGTTAAAATTGTATCTTTGTTCTTTGTATCTGAGGAAGTTTTAGCTTAACAAAACAAAAGAGTTTATACTACTCATTGAAAGCGTATGCGCGTGTGTTTGTTTAGTGTCGTTTATTTTATAATTAGCAATACAGTGTTGATCTTACTTTCGGCAAGTAGCAATCTGTTTTGTTTTTTATAGTTTGTGTCTTTTTGTTTTGGATTTTCACAAATATGATACAGAAAATAAAAATGATAATACTGCACTTTTTAGACACACTCTGTGGAGCAAGATTACTCCATGTTTTTGTCTGTTCTTGAGCATGTTGCCACCCAACCCATAGAAGATACATGGGAACTGAAATTAGAGTTAAGGGAATTGATTTGGCAGCTATGGCTTTAATGCAGGCTAATTTCTTGGGTTACATGACTCCATATCTGTTAATAGTGTGTTAAGATTATGCACTGCCAAATTATGAATTCCAATAACAGTGGAACTTCTACTACATTATGTATGTTTTTTTAAATAAATGCTTATTTGTTTTCACTTGTTAAATTCTTTGGAATAATGGGTTGTTAACAAAGCAAAAACATTTTTCTATCAGAATGTCACTTTTATAATTAACTTAAGAAGTGTTTTATTTGTAATATAAACAACTGAAATTTTTATTTATGTTTTATCTTAGTGGGCATGTGCACTTTAAATCTGGGTAATATTTTAGTCATTTAATTACTAAAAATCACTCATCCTTTAAACTCTCACTTAAAGAATATCTATCCAAATGTTGGATCTGCTCCTGCTCTACCCTTGACTAATTATATTTCTGCTTGTGACTTTCTACACATGTTTTGCGGGGGGGGGGGCAAGCCACCTGTGCCCCTACACCCCCTGTTACTTATATATTACAACTCCGAGATTGCATTACAGTGAGGAAAAGGGTAAATTTCCTAATCCCCACTGTAATGTGATCTCCAATCAGAATGTCAACCTGTCAACAGTGAATGCACACTAGCAATCCCTGTTGTAAGTTTGACGTTATTCAAATTGGTGCTATGATAACTTTGCAAACAGCCTTTCATCCATCCCAGTCCACATAACTGTCAATCATAATTTTGATAGTAAACCATATGTGTGCGCGTGTGTGTATAGATAGATATAGATAGAGCTAATGTAAATCCATGTTAGTCCACCCTGTATGTTTTTATCATAATACTGCAGCTTCTCTCCCTGAGCCTCCAGTGAAAATGGGTTCATTCTGGTCCAGCTGGAATTTCCTGCTAAACAAATGTCAAATAAATAAATTGTTCATTTAAATCTGCCATGTCTTGCAAAATCGGTTCTGAAAAGTCCTGAATGTTTGGATAAAAGAACGTAACCTTAATCTTCTTCTTCTTTCAGCTTTTCCCGGTTAGGGGTCACCACAGCAGATCATCTGTCCGCTCATGATTGGCAGTGGAGTTTTACGGTGTCAGGTTACCAGCCCGGTGCCCAGCCTTCCACAGAAGGCACACACATGCACACACTCACACCTAGGGCCAATTTGGAGTGTCCAATCCACCTACTGCATGTCTTTGGCATGTGGGAGGAAACCGGAGCACCCGGAGGAAACCCACGCGACCACAGGGAGGACATGCAGACTCCGCACAGAAGGCACCCCAGCCAAGAATCGAACCGGAGGACCTCTTGCTGTGAGGTGGCAACACTAACCGCTGCACCACCGTGGCCACCCAAAGAACGTAACCTTAATAAAGTTCTTTATTTCATTACATTGTAAAATTCTTGAGAGTTGAGTCATGTGGTATGTGGGACTGCTGCATTTCATTTTAGTTTAAAAGCACACTACTAAAAGAATGAGTTTGCAAATACCTACCTTTTTAAAAATGTCATTGTATCTTTTCTTTATTAGTGGCACTGTCAGGGCCAGACTTTGGTCAACTGATGCCCTAAGCAAAAGGGCTATACCGCACTCCCCCCACACCACCCCGTGCCCACATCCTGGTATAGCTGCACCATTCAGAATACTTTTTTCTTCCTTTTTCTCACAGTTTGTCTTACTCTTCAGCTTTTCCTGTATTCATTCAAATACATTTTACAGAATCCATTTCTTTACTACAAAAAATAAACAAATAAATACTAGAAAAGCAGCCCTGCTAGTGTGGCGCCCTAAGCAGCTGCCTAGTTGGCCTATGCCTAAGGCCAGTTATGGGCCTTATAATAGAATTAATCAGTGTGGACTGCTGCTTGTTTACCCAAGGCTGGCTTTTTTGTGTTTGCCCTCATGGTCGAACTAGGTTAGTCATGGATAAGCAAAGCATTGCCCACTCCCAGTAATCAAGGATTCATGCTAAAATGTTATGATTATATTCTTTCCTCCCTGGTTTCTTTTTTTCTCTCCTTTGACTAAGACAAGCAGTAATTATACATCCACCACAAATTTTTTCCATCTAGCAAGGGTCCAGTACAAGTGTATTGGTAAATAATTTGGTGGCCAGCCTGGCACTATAATAATTTTGCTTTCCTACAGTCAGATGGGTTGCATTCAATTTTAATTCCATTATATTGCCTAGAAATTTAAACATTATCAGACACAGATCTTTTTTCATCTGATTGAACTCTTTTTGAATTACTGTGTCTAATGAGCAGATAATACAAACTGAAATCTCCAATTTGTTCTTTCATGCAAAATGGATATATATATATATATATATATATATATATATATATATATATAGATATAGGTTTACTGCTAAATGTCCAAAGTGCCTCTAGTTGACTGATGCTGAACCAAAATACATCACTGAGGACTGAGGTTACCAAACAATGAGATATTTCAGCTTTAGACTTCATAACCTTCAGAAAATGCATACTAGTGCAAAACCTGTTTTTCTATAGCAACTTTCAACATTTATAAGATAAATATTTAAAATCTCTTCCTGATTTTGAGTCTTTGTCCCCATAATTTTTTGCTTTATGCAGAACTATTGTGCTAAGAGAGTGAGAGGTATGCAAACCTGCCAGCAGCACAATGTTTAATTTTTTTCTTACTTTGAATGCCTACTTGGAGGCAGACATGCTGATGTGATCTTGTTTCTTGGAAAGCTACTTCTTGCCCATAATGCACTGTGAGGGTACAGCTGATGAAATGAGTGCCCTAGCCTATTATGTCAGATCACAGTCCCATATTATTCTAATTCACTTACAAAGTTAATAGAACAGGTTTTACATCAATTTGCATTTTCTAGACAATAAGTATTAAACTCTAATGTCTGGCTTTATTGATTGACTGAATCTTCAGAGATTTACCAGAAAATTTAACATTTTACAAGGACAGGGCAAAAAAATACGAGAAAATCAGTCGTGATCTACAAAAATTCTGGACAGGTGAGAAGTATGACATGGTTAACCTTTAAACAGCAACCTCTCCTTAATTTGCAACTAATTTGTATTCCACCTTCAAACATTCTCCTAGAATTGTGAGACTACAGTTCTAATAGTGGCTGCTAGTATTCATCATGAAAGTCTTCATTGTCTGAATGGAACTCTCTTCCTACCTGTTCGATAGAGGATAATGTAAATTTGTACTTATATGCTTAAACTTCCAATTTTGCATGCACTTTTCAATTCTTGGCTTGTATTGTAGACCATTGCCTGATCTAATAACAACAGGTACACCTTGTCTTGAAAAATGAACTTCACTATATCCACTGGCACTAGCACTGTCTGACAGCTTAATTACTTTGGGGCATTTGGAATAATAATCTACACATACAAAATATGTTGCTTCTTTTAAATGAATGAGGCAATTATGCTCCAGAATATTCCTGATACTGGATAAGTTAAAGGTGCTTCTCTTCAGTTGCTATTACTGTATGGACCTAGCAACATTTTGCTTTTTGTTCAACATGTTCTAACATTCCTGCCCTGTACATTATATTACTATTTACATAATACGACCCATGTATTCTGTCTTTAGTATCTGCTTTTTCACCTGGATGGGTACTATACTTTATCAACTTTAAGCATTAATCCTTGGGCGTAGTTTATTTCCTACTTGAATGAAAAGTCAAAATCAAAGTAAACTTTGCTGTCGATCAGATATACACAGCAGTGCAAGCTGAATGAAATTACATTGCTTTGGTCCCTGTGCAAAACGTAACAATGGACACATAGTTTGAATGACAGTAAGACTAATGCACTTACAGTAATAATTAAAATATTAACAATACAATAAATTACCACAATTTGACAAGTAGACATTAGACAGTATTATACTAGTAGGTATTGTAAGACTATGACTTCACATTGTGATTGCTTAGAATATTGCACTTCATCACTTTTAGTATGATATATTCTGATGTTCATATTGCACATGTGTGGAGTGGTGACTCAGTCCTGGACATTCAGGAAGTAATAGCATAAGAAATCAGGCTAACTGAACCAGAGTGATTATTTTAGCTGATACTTCATAGAAAGTGGGATATTGATCTAATTATTCACTGTCATGGCTGGCATTCAATTCAAAAGCCATATTGAAAGAAGCACCTGTTCAGTCTAGATGTTTTTCAGTGTAAGCTGTGATACTGCATGCCAGAGGAAAGGCAGAAGTAGATGCCATGGGCAGGGTGAGTGGGATCATTGATTATCTTCCTAACCCTTCCCACATACCGAATCTCATGCAGATTATCTATGGATAGGAGCAAGCAACCAATGACTTTTTCTGCTGCCCTCACTACCCTCAGGAGAGCCTTGCAGTCAGATGCTTTGCAGCTACCATACCAAACTATGATGTTATTTGAGAGGATGCTCTCGATGGTCCTCCTGTGGAAGGCTTTGAGGATGGACTGAGACAGGTTTGTCTTCCTCAATTTCCATAGGAGGTGACGTTGCTGTGCCTTATTCACTGTGTGGCTAATATGAGTTGACCAAGATAGGTCTTCTGAGATGTGCACCCCCAGGAACTTGGTGTTTTTGACTCTTTCCACTGCCACCCCCTTAATTTCCAGAGGTTGATGCATCTCCTGAGTCCTCCTGAATCCATTATTAATTCTTTGGTCTTGCTTACATTTAAGGCCAGATTGATGTTGTTGCACCAGCCCATCAGATGCTCCACTTCATCCCTGTAGGCTGTTTCCTCACCATTTCTGACAAGACCTATGATAGTGGTATCATCTGCGAACTTGATGACTTTGTTGGATTCATGCTTGGCCATGCAGTCATGCATCAAAACAGCAGAGGACCCAGGACACAGCCCAGAGGGACACCCTTGCTCAATGTAATGCTGATTGAACTGTTACTTTCCACACATACTTTTTGAGGTATGTTGATGAGAAAGTCCAATATTCAGTTGATGCCTAGCTGGATCAGCTTCGATATCAGATTCTGGTGGATGACAGTGTTAAAAGCAGAACTAAAATCAATGAACAGCATTCTGACATAGCAATGCTTGTTCTCTAGGTGTGTCAAGGATTCATGAAGTGCTATAGCTATTGCATCAGCCATGCAGCGGTTAGATCTATAAGCAAACTGTAATGCATCCAGTGCTGCAGGTAGGCTTGAATGATATGGTTCTTGATCAACCACTCAAAACACTTTATTACTGTTGATGTAAAAGCAACTGGCTGGTAATCATTTAGAGTGGCGGGTGGGATATTTTGGGTAAGGGAATGACTGTCGTACTTTTGAAGCATCTGGGTTCAATGGCTAGTTGCAGGGATGGGTAGAATATATTTGTTACTACAGTGGACAGTTGGGTAGCACAATCTGTTAGAACTCTTCTCATAATATTATCAGGACCAGCTGCTTTTCTTGGGTTTACATGCCTCAGGGTCTTCAGAACATCAGATGTTCTTAGATATAGCACCTCCTCACCATGTTCGACAGTAAGCTTATTTGGCACAGTGTTGTTGTCCATATCAAATCTGCTGAAGCAGGTGTTTAGTTTGTTCAGATATTCTGTGTTGTCATCACATGGGGAGGATGCAGGCCTGTAGTCGGTTATGGCTCGTATGCCTTGCCAGAGACGTCTGGAGTCCCTTTGGTCAGAGGTGTTCCTGAATTTTATGTCTGTAGGTCCTCTTAGCCTCCTTTATACCTCTACTTAGATCTGCTCTGCCAACTCTTAGGGCATTGTTGCATTTTGATTTAAATGCAGCATTTCATGCCTTTAGGTGCTCATATACTTCAGCAGATATCCAGAGTTTTTGATTAGAAAATAACCCTAGTGATAGGGTTTCTGATTAGAAAAGTAACTGGATTTCATTTCTGACTGCTGGACTTTGCTCTTGACCAATGTTTCATTGTACTTTCTTTTACTAAGTGCATTTCTAATCTCAATTCCTCTAGAACTAAGAACTCACACTGACCTCCCATTTTTTTAGCAACTGGTACAAGCAAAGAGAAAGGAATGGAGGATCCTAAGTGAAAGACCAGCACTGGCAGAGTTTTAGTAGAATTTAGAACAGAAGCTGCTTTAAAAGGGGATAATTAGTAGGGCACATAAAATATTGCAATGATAACTATAGGAATCAATCAGAGGAGGTTACAAAGGATTGAGAAGAGAGACTGAATAAGCAATATAGCAATACATTATGCAGTAAACTAAATACCATCTGTTTTTATCAACTGCACCAATAACCTTCGATACTTTGGGCTGAATTCATAAAAGTTACCACAAAGTATACAGGAGATGTACATCTCATGGAAACATTTCTGAAATTAGAGAGAGCCCCAATGCAGTGCTTTTGCATTAAGATATGCACCATCATGATGGTCTGTCTCCATGGCTGTGCTGCATGCTAATGAGGTAGTCTGGGGGTGAGTCATATGCTAAATAGCCATGTGCTCTCCCCACAGTACTCTCTATGATAAGGCATTTATGTAGCCAAGCAATTCAGAGAATCCTTCAATTGTACATATTAGCACAGCTGATCCTGGCCATTTGTGGTAATGAATATGGCCAAAAGGCCATGTTCGCCCATCATGGTAGAGTTAAGTACTGGGGGAGTTTAGTGGTCAGGAAGTATTAGGAGGGTGTGACAGTGTATGTAAGGACAGCATGCGTGAGTGCATGTCTGGCTGACAGGTAACAGCAGGGGTTAGTTATGGGGCAGGTTAGGTAGGTAGGTAGGTGTTGTGTGTGTGTGTATATATGTGTGCGTGCGTGTGTATATGCACACTAATACCAAGATCACATTACAGAGGGAAAGGGCAAAATCCCTGATCCACCCATACTGCGATCTTGAACAATAAAAAAGCCAGTATTTTTCCATTCAACAAGCTGTCTTTAACAACTAGAATGTAACTCATATAATATATATATATATATATATATATATATATTATATTATATGTCTGAGGCTGCTGGCTCACTAAGTTTGTAGAGGACTGTGAACTGGGAGCTATCATAGATCCCCCCCATGACAGCAGCAACCTACATGAAGGTCTAACACAAACAAGTGACTGGTGACAAAGCCACAGATTACAACTTAATGCAAAGAAGTGCATTATAGTTCCCTTTGGGAAATTGTCCACACAAGCTAATTACTCCATTGTTAAAACATATGAGTTCACCCATTAGTTAGGGATCTGGGAACATACGCAGACAGTAATCTGGACTTTGACAAACAAGTATCCAGTTACTAAGAAAATAATTTTATGTCACCCAAATCATAAGCAAGGGTATGAAATCCAGGTCCAAGAAAGCCATAGTACCACTCTACTCATCCCTTATTAACCCCATCATTGAGTACAGTGCCTTCTTTGTCATGTACCTAACCAGGCACTTGCAGCAGTTGGAACATCCTCAAAGGTTCCTCACCAGGAGAATCCATTGTATGAATACCCTGTCCTAAACAGATTGCCTTAAGGTCCTATCTCTGTACTTAGTCTCCTACAGGTTACTGAGAAATGATCTATGCCCAGCATACAAGGTATTCTCAGATCCATCTCCAATGAATCTCTTGCACATCCATAAGACAAACAGCATCACAAACACTAGATCCAAGGGCCTGAATTTTCCCTGTGGCATAAACAGAACATGCTGAAGGGACCACTATGTGTTTCAAATGATCCACAGGGTATGGAATAAGCTCACAAGCCATGTGAAGCAGAGATCATCCCTGAACATAGTCAAACAACACCTTCATCATTGGATGGGAAATAACAAATTCACTCCTGGTAGGGTCCCCATGTCTCTAATGGACAGAGACTGACAGTAGTAAATTCATCCCCAACCAAAGTACTCCCCATAACCCTTAGCAACTGCCTTACTGACATACCCCACTATAAAAGGTACTCAGGGATGCATGGCTAGGCTTATAAAGACACTTGTGGTCATTAGCCTAGTATAAACCTATGAACCTATATATATATATATATATGTATATATATATATATATATATATATATATGTATATATATATATGTAAGTGAATGTATGCGTGTGTTATGAGTGAGATCAGTTGGGGAGGGGGCTGTGTAGGGAAGGGTGGATTGGGGTGTCTGTTTTACTTCCACACACTCCTAGACTATTAGCAAAGCCTGCAGCAATGTTTCAGAGGGACCATTAGAAACCAGAGAGACCTCTTCTGGGCACTTACACATAATGGAGATCAGGTAGGGAGACAATAGACACCAGGGAAATCTTTTCATGTGACGTCTCAACTGCACTTACACATAAAGGGGAAAAGGTGAGGAATACTAGACATCAGGGGTACTGTAAACAGCATGTGTTAAAGGCACACAAATTAAAAAAAAATAATTAAAAAGTGGTATGGGGAACCACTAGACACCAGGAATAATATTAAACACTGCTTCTTTAAGACACTAAAAGTGAGGTAAACCCCAAGAACTAACTTGCTACATTGCTACACCAACTGAGAAGTTAGTAGAGTAAGGGCTTTTTACTAGTATATAGAGGATCTTAGGCATTATATAATGCCTGAAATAGTTCATGACATACCGGGGGGGGGGGGTACAGACACACAAGAAATACTTCTAATGTCAAACAACAAGACAGAACAACAACAGGAACAGATTGAACATGTCTACTACAAACATAGAGAGTTTCTGGCCTAACAACTTTTGCATTCCCTGGATTTAAAGGATATGAAGAGTGAAACTCTAACATCTGCAACTACTGACTGAAATGATCTGAGTTACAAGAGCAGGAAAAAGGAGTCATCAGGGATGCTCTGACAACACAGTGACAGGTATGGGTATGGGGTGAGTTTCAGTGTGTGTGTTGTGTATGTGAGACTGAATTCAGGGGGGGTGCTTGTGCTACCACAATGCAGCCGCTACTGTTAACTACCTTAAGAAGTGCTGATCTGCACTTGTGGTACCTAGTGGCAATTCAGAGACATGCAAATTAGCTGATAATGAGGTCTTCTTCATTGCAGCTAATGTGCCTCTGAACTGCAAAATACTGCATTGCTGAAATAGTGCCTTTTTACTGCAGCCGTTAATGTGATTGGTGGGGTTCTTTATGTTCATCCATGTTTTTCTCACCTCCAATACTCTCTGTCAGTATTTCTGTTCAGTTACACACTTATTAAATAATACAATTGCTGTCTTCTAGATAATATTGTGTCACAGATGTTATACACTTATAATTAATAATGGTCTATGCCCTAAACTTGTCAACTCCTGTTAACTAGTAACCTTCTATGTATTGCTGTTAACTAACAACCTGTTGTTAAAACATAAATAAATAAAATTCATATAAGATATTGTGTGATTAACCTTCCATATACTGCTGTTAACTAACAACCTGTTGTTAAGAACATAAATAAAATTCATATAAGATATTGTGTGATAAGTCAACAGTGTTCTATGTAGCATTACTTTTCTAAACTTTACTTGCAAATGTTTCTCTTGCTGTGTTGGCTTAATATTTGTATTTGTAACTTATTTTTGTATTGTATCCATCCATTCATTCATCCGTGACCCTTTTTCTCATTTTGGTTTGTGGGGTTGTGGTGTCACTTTAACAGTGACAATCACCTGCAGCCAATGTTCACCAGGTGGTTAGCCACAGTTTTTCTTCCATACCAACCATTGCTAGTCATGGTTGTTCTTCCATATCATACAACTGCATGTACACACACACATACACACCAATGGCCAATTTAGAGTGTCCAGTCCACCTACTGCATTTCTTTGTAATGTGGGTGGAACCCAGAGCACCTAGAGAAAACCCACACAAACACGGGGAAGACATACACTGAAGGCAAACTAGATGAGAATCAAACCTGAGAACCTCTTGCTGTGAGGTGACAATGCTGCATTGTAATTCTTGTAATGTAATGTATACATTTGTAACTCCATTTTATATTGCAATGTATGGAGATTTTCTCCCTAGGACTCTATTGTAAAGAAGCATTTTTGCTCAGTCAGACTATCCCAGCAAACACATATCAATCATTCAGTAAATAAACAGAAGTTATTGCCCACACGTCTTTTGAATTCTATCTTTCCTTTCTTCTGTCATTAGTAACAGCAGAATTCCCAAATAATCTCTAGTTTTACTTCTGACAAAACTTCATTTTGTCCTGGTAAATATACTCTACTTAACATATGTGTAGTTCCTTAACTGGTCTATATTTCACTTTACAGTCGTATTATTACAGATTAAGTATAATCCTCTATAATCTCGAAGGAGCCTTGCACAAATATTTTTCTCTAGATGCTTTGCAATGGTTTATGATCTTTTTCTACTTCTATTCTTTCCCGCAAGCATATGCATGGAATTTCTAACATCCTTACATTACTGTTACAATCATATACTATTGCTAGCAATGTCTTTTCTATCTGAGTACATATCGTTTGCAGACCTGTAAATGTTCTGGGCTCAGATACAACAGATCTGTTAACTTGTAAGGTCACAATCCTTATACTTTTCTGACAGGGATCTATCTACTTGCAACACCACTTGGTTATTTACATCATGCAGGTTCCACTTAGCTGGCCCTGCAGCAGTTTTACAAACCTTTATACAGAACTTAAAGTTAGAACTTTCTTCGTCTTGCATAATCTGCCAGAAACCCAAGTTTCCATCTAGTACAAAAAAAATTAGTATTTGGCAAAGATGAGATCACTTTCTCTACCCATAGACTATATTATTAATAAAATCACATTGCAATTAAAATTATGTTACAAGATCAGCCACCTCCTCCCACCAAATGCCTATTTAGCCAAGTTAAAGACATATTAATAACTAAACTTCAATATTCAAGTACTACTTTCTGCCACAATACACACAGAGTACAGATAGCCTCAACTGTAAGGACTGAGTAATGCTCTTTAAATCATCCTATTCATTTCTTGCACGTCAATGTGCATGCAGATTTTGTCCTGCTTCATAGCAGCAACCAAATAATTTATCCATTCTTTGCCCTTTTACTTTTAACTGCTTCTTAATGACATTTAAACCTTACAGAGACAGAGATTTCTACAATAAACCTGTGTTGGATTTACTGGCTGGTCGTATTTTTGTGCAACTCTTCATTGTGGTGGTTGTTTTTGATTGTATATCATTGAGTCTGTCTCGAATTTGTGATTGCAGCTGGGTGTGTGTGTGTGTAATCATGTGCATTCTAGATACTGTAAATAGTAGAATGATGATGCTGTAGGACAAATGGCACAATCTGCAATGCAGAAGACTGTCAGTGAAAAAATATGCTCAAGTGATATTTGTATAGTGTCAGTGGATCCAGAAATTGGCCACAGTATTTTTGTTGTAGATCAGAAGAGTGTAGGTGAAATTCCAGTCATTTAGCTAGTGCACTACAAAACTGATTCACAAATTATCATTCACCTGAGACATTAAGCAAATGTTACAGCTACCTTACCTGGTAGTAGCTCAGCTGGATGTTATACCTGGAATGTATTCAGAGATGAGGTGAATTTCCTCTGTGCCCTAGTCAGATTTTTCCGATTCAGTGTAAGGTCATGAATAGAAAAGTTCCATAACTTGCCAAGTTTCCCAAATAAGTAGTGTAACCCCCCCCCCCACACACACACACACACACAAATTTTTGCAGTCTATCATCTTCAAACATCTCATGGTACAATGAAAAACATCTTATGGGTTTTTGACCTGTTTTGGCTATTCTAACATTGGTACTTCTGTCCATACTCATTTTTATAAGCCACATGTCCAATACTGGTTAGTCACTAAGTAATATAGCATTATCATACTGAAACACTTTTCACACGTAAATTACTACAGGCTGTATATGTGCAAATTACCCCATAAGAACCCACTGCTCACATTAATCTGACTGCATTTGGGCAGCTTGTAAATCTGTGAATATCTGGGTAGGGACGATATACAAGTACATTCAGTATACTTGTAAGTGATTACAACCACAGCTATTAGAATAATATGCAAGGTTGATCTGTAATCTCAGAACAACATATTTTTAAATTGCTTGACAATGATGATGACATACGTGGCACATGTTTGTCTGATCAGCAATGCTTTCACACTGTTGAATGCTTGACATAAGCTTCCATCAATATTACATGAAATATATCATATGAGCAGGTGTGCAATGAGTGCATTAGAAAGGCAAACTTTCATTCTGTTCACAAGTCCATGATTATGCAGAAGAATAGGGCAGGGCCTGCAAATATAATTCAAGTTTAATGTGATATTTAAATTGTTTTATTGTTATATGTTAATTAACATCATTGAAATAATTCAGTTTTTGTGGTATTGCAAGTTCCAATCCCATGTATTCACAGTATTTTTCACCACTATTCCTGATATCAGATGTTATTTGTAGCTGGTACTGTATAAGTAACACAAGTGTTTTCTGTATGATTTGCCTGTATTTTAATATCTTAATTGTAAGATGTGGACCTACTTAAGTTACTGTACATTTAAATACTCAGGCATATCTATGCAAGCCAACAGCCGTGATCATTTATAGACTTTTGGGGACTGTGGTTTACAAGTTCTTTTCTGTGTGTGTGTTTTAAATTATTTCATAGTGACTAATATTATATTAAAGAAATATGACCAGCTAACCATCAAATCCCAAGCAGTATAATTGCAAAGGCCTCTATAAACTGTCATTTGTTTTCTGGATTAGCTGTGAAAGTTCAAGATGATTGCTACATGTCTTCACTTTCCTTTTTGGAGAAAGTAACTTTGACCAGCCCAGTATGTTCATGCACTTATTTATTTCACCCTTTATCGCTGCTTCCAGTCAGAAGGTTTAATTCTTTGTGTAATTTGCATTTATTTTTGGCAGTGAGGATTAAGCCACTCATTTAATGATTAAATGTTTGCAAACTGGCACTGTGTAATATCACTTATGTTATGTAACTGCTCTTGGGAAAGTTATATTTTAATGAAAAAGCTGTTTTCTTTTGCTGATTCACTGTAACAATAAATTTTAACTATTCTTGATATATATATATATATATATATATATATATGATCCTGTGAAATAAGTATGTGATCGTTAGTGACACCATTGTGCTGTGGTAGTTGCTCTGTGCTACACCCTAAATACACCTGTGTTTATATGTTCGTAGGTTAATAGTTGGCTACTAGGCTAATTGCCTGAAGGACCATTTTAAAAGTAGCCAATAACCTGATGATATCAGAATCAAACCCTGTACCTTGTGTTTATGAGGTTAACCATTATGCCAAACCCTCCATTAACAAGGCCAAGTCCAAAACGTTCATGCAGTATTTATTCCTAGTAAAACATTTCCCAAATGTGTAGTTGCCATTTTATTTAAAGGCTTTTTGTAATGTCTATTTTAGGTAGATAGATATCTATATCTATCATCTATATATGTATATAGCTAAAGATCTCTCTCTCTATATATATATATATATATATACCTATAGCTTTACTATCTCCTTTAGCTAAAATCATGGAAAGATGCTTTCATCACAAGCTACTTAACCATTTAATTCAGCATAACTTACTAGCCAATACCCAGCACGGTTTTAGGCCATTCCATAGCACCACTACTGCCCTTCTTTCCTTCACTGATTCTATCAACAGAAACCGTAATAATAATATTCTCTCCTCAGCTCTCTTCATTGATCTTTCAAAAGCTTTTGACATGGTTAACCACCCTTTGCTTATAAACATACTAAAATAACTTTCTTTTGACTCACTAGCAATACAAAGGTTCACTTCCTACCTCAGCAATAAGCAGCAAGCAGTGCTCTGGAAGAATAATCTTATCATCCCTCCTGCCTGTTACCTTGGGTGTCCCCCAGGGCTTAATTCTAGGTCCTCTACTTTTCTCTATATTCATAAATGATCTGCATTTAGCTATTCCACAAGCTACCTGCATACAATATGCAGACACGTCTACACTTATTTGCACAGCCATATCTTCTTCTGAACTACAGTCTATAACTCAGAAGGTGTTTAACACAGTAGAGTCATGGTTTTTAAAGCATTGTCTCCTCTTGAATCCCAAAAAAACAAAACTCCTACTCTTTACTCCTACCCGTAAGTCCACACCATTAGACTTCTCAGTCACCTCTAATAATGGTACCCTAATTTCTCCTGACTCCAACACCAAACTCATTGGAATTACAATAGATAACAACCTTAATTTCGACTCTCACATTAACAACACTGTAAAAAAAGTTAACAAAAGAATGGGCTCCCTATATAGGATTAGACCCTTCCTTACTTCTACAGCTAGAACCACAATTGCTCACTCTCTTCTAATCTCTATACTGCTCTATGCCTCACCAATTTACACAAACTTAACTAAAAACAACCTGCTCAAACTAGCTAGCTCCTATAATAACATTGCCCGATTTGCCACTAGAAACCCCTTCAGAACCCATCACTGTCACAATCTAAAACAACTTGGTTGGCTTGAACTACAGAATCAGCTTCAATTTAACCAACTTACCATAGCCCACAAGGTCTTCAATGATCCAAACAAAACTCCAGTACTCTCCAACCTTATAATCCCAGATAAAAATCTCAATACCTTACGCTCTTCAAATAAACTATTAGTTAGCATAAACAAGTCCAACAACATGGCAAGTGACTCTCTCTTTTCAAACACAGCTGGCAAAAACTGGAACCTTCTACCTAGTGAACTTACATTACTTCCTTCCCTACCCCTCTTCAAACAAAAACTCAAATTATTCCTTAGAACACACTGGTTATGCCCTTGCAGTAACCCTGACTAGAATTTCACCCCTGTTCTACCACTTTTTTCTACTCAAAACTAGACAATATTGTTTAGCATGAATGAAAGAGTGAACTGTAAAACTACTGTAACATTTAAGTATTTTACTCCTCTGAAGATCATGTCCTATTTCTGTTCTTTGTCATTTTATGTACAATACAACATATTTGATATAACTACTATTTTTTTGTAAACTACTACCTAGTTACTTACTATGTTGTTAGTTTATTTTTAATGTAATCTTTAACCTTTGTTTTTACTGTGGTTAGTTTGGAGCTTTTCTCCCCGGGCCTCTACTGAAAATGGACATATATCCAGTTAGACTAGCCCGGTCAAGAAATGTAAAATAAAATAAAATAAAAAATAAAAAACATTAACTTCAGTTACTGTTCAGCTCTACTCATGAACTCTCTGCTTTCAAAACAATGTTTCACTAGTGCACCTTCTCAGTTTATCTGAGCAGGATATTCTCTTGGCAATTTTCTCATCATCGTCATCATCTTCTTTCGGCTGTTCCCGTTAGGGGTCGCCACAGTGGATCATCTGTTTCCCATTTCTTCCTGTCCTCTGCATCTTGCTCTGTCACACCAACCACCTGTATGTCCTCTCTCACCACATCCATAAACCTTATCTTAGGCCTTCCTCTTTTTTTGTTACCTGGTAGCTTCATCCTTAGCATCTTTTTCCTAATATACTCAGCATTCCTCCTCAGCACATGTCCAAACCAACATAATCGTGCCTCTCTGGCTTTGTCTCCAAACCTTCCAACCTGGGCTGACCCTCTAATATACTTATTCCTAATCCTGTCCACCCTCGTCACACCCAGTGCAAATCTTAACATCTTTAACTCTGCCACATCCAGCTCAAACTCCTGCCTTTTTGTCAATGCCACTGTCTCCAACCCATATAACATAGCTGGTCTCACTACCCTCTTGCAGACCTTCCCTTTCACTCTTACTGGTACTCGTTGGTAATAAATCACTACTGACACTCTTCTCCACCCACTCTATCCTGCCTGCACTCTCTTCTTCACCTCTCTTCCACACTCACCATTACTCTGAACTATTGATCCCAAGTATTTAAACTCATCCACCTTTGCCACCTCTACTCCTTGCATCCTCACCATTCCTCTATCCTCCCTCTCATTCACACACATCTATTCTGTCTTAGTCCTGCTGACCTTCATTCCTCTTCTCTCTAGAGCATATATCCATCTCTCCAGGGTCTCCTCCACCTGTTCCCTACACTTACTACAGATCACAATGTCATCTGCAAACATCATAGTCTACAGAGACTCCTGTCTGATCTCGTCTGTCAACCTGTCCATCACCATTGCAAATAAGAAAGGGCTCAGAGCTGATCCTTGATGTAATCTCACCTCCACCTTAAACACATCCGTCACTCCCACCGCAGACCTCACTGCTGTCACACTATCCTCGTACATATCCTGTACCACTCTTACATACTTCTCTGACACTCCCGACTTCCTCATACAATACCACAACTCCTCTCTAGGCACCCTGTCATATGCTTTCTCTAAGTCTACAAAAACACAATGCAACTCCTTCTGACATTCTCTGTACGTCTCCATCAACACTCTCAGAGCAAACATCGCATCTGTAGTGCTCTTTCCCGGCATGAAACCATACTGCTGATCACTAATCATCACGTCCCTTCTTAACCTAGCTTCCACTATTCTTTCCCATAACATCATGCTGTGACTGATCAATTTAATCCCTCTGTAGTTACTACAGCTCTGCACATCACCCTTATTCTTAAAAAATCGGTACCAAAACACTTTCTCCATTCCTCAGGCATCCTCTCACTTTCCAAGATTTCATTAAACAATCTGGTTAAAAACTCCACTGCCATTTCATCTAAACACCTCCATGCTTCCACAGGTATGTCATCTGGACCAACAACCTTTCCATTCTTCATCCTCTTCATAGCTATCCTTACTTTCTCCTTGCTAATCCATTGTACTTCATAATTCACTATCCCCACATCAAGTTTCTCAGATATGTCAAAAATTCAGCATAGTTATGTAGTATATCATTCCCACATAGTGTCTGAGATGGATCTGTAATGCGAGACATTTACAGTTAGCAGCTGACTACATTGTAACACACCAAACGTCCTATAATCCTAAACTTTCTTTTTGTTTTCTGTAACTGGTAGCACATGGAGAAGCTAAAGTTCTGTGCACTACAGCGAATTATGACTGGGTCAGCAGTCATAATCTTCTGTTGTGTTCTCAACATGGATGACTAGATTCACCTTTCAAGCTGTATTCCCAAGTCGAATTTCTTGGCATTCATGTCTCAAACATATAATAAACAGGTTATGATCGGAAACCCAGTCACAATCATTTATATAGTCAGTATCCATAATGAACACGGATAGTACCCATAGACCATATTATTAATAAAGTCGCATCACAATTAAAGTTATGTTACAAGATTAGCAATCTCCTCTCACCAAATGTCCATTTAGCCAGGTCAGAGACATACTAATACCTAAACTTGAATATGGACTCCCATTTGTAGTATTGCATTCTGGCCACAATACACATAGACTACAGACAGCTGAGAACAAACTCTGCAGATTTGTTATTTTATCAGAGTCCTTACTCTACCACCACACATTTCTTAAAAAGACTAACAGGGCATTTCTGCTTACTTCTCTAACCTATAAGGTACTAAATATCAATGCTACTGCCCACCACTAAAGTTAAAACTCCCTTTAGTAGAGTAGTTTTAGGAACTGACAAGCTCTCAAAATGACTATTTCTCACAAGCATGCCTCCTATTTAAAACCACTACAGGAAAAAAAGCCGTCTCTAGAAAGGGACCTGCTATCTGCAGCCACTTGCCTAGTAAAGTTAAAAATCAAAAAAATTTAAGGAATTTTAAAAACTCTTAAAATATCTCCAGAGAGAAACCAACTTCATCTGCTGCTGAGATCATGGCTAGAATCACACTACATGTTAAAATCTTAATCCTAGGCATTGTTGATTAAACACTATCACTGAATTTATTAATGCCATAAAAAACTATGATATTAAACAATACTGTCCTTTAAGTTGCACTTTCAAAGAACCATATTGCAACAACAGACCAACCATAAACTGCAAAGCATGTAATTTGCAAAAAAATTAATAAATAAATAAAATATAATGATGCATCACTATATGGACTATATTCCTCACAGCTGGCAGTAAGCTAGCACATAATACATGTCACAATACCTCAATTTTTTACAGCAGTGACACTCAAGATGGAGAAATGACATTTGATTCACGGCACCTAAGTGTTCACACACTTCCATGCTCAATGAATGTAAAACCATGATAATGCTGTTCTTCATGACAAAATATGAGTACCATCTGCTTATGTAGTGTAAGGGCTCCTTTCTGCAAATTGACAGATGGGAGGATTTGGCTGCTTCCCTCTACTATCACCTGACAGTGGATTGCTCCATTAGGCTGCAGTTGCTCCATTGTTATTTCAACAGTGTAAAAACTCATTCTCTTTCTCTGTGACTCAGTGTGTGTGTGTGTGTGTGTGTGTGTGTGCTTGTATATATACACACACACACACATATATATATATATATATATATACATACTTATATGCATATATTTATAGTTGGAGTTGAGAAGAACAAACACTCATATGAGCGAATGCTTTTTATTGATGCAAAAAAAAGTGAATGCACATGTGCACAAACATTCTGTGTAATGGTGATTTTTTTCCCAGCAGCCTTTTAAGTAAGATCATATTACAGTGGGATAAGGGAATTTGTCCTTACCCCACTGTTATGCAATCTTGGAGTTGGTATATAAAATTAGCAGTGGGTGTGGGGGGGGGGGTGCAGGCCCCCCACCAAAAAAAAAAATAGTTTTGGTGTCTCCTGTTTTCAATAATTTTAGATCCACTCTAAAATGTTCACTCTTTTTACATTAACTATTTTGAGCATTCTGTATTTGCTGATACAATTTATATTGACATACATCTTATATTTATGACTGTGGATTATGTCGCTGTGCTATATCCATTCAAGGCTTAGAAACAATGGCTGATTTGCTAAATGTGTGTGTCCCATGCTTACATGAGATACAGCTAAAGTAATGCAATGTAGCAGTATAAGGAAAGAAAGGTGGTCACTAGAGGTGGGAGGACAATCGTCAAACTGCACTGCTAGGGTGATGGGACAGTTTAGCAGTAGAGGCAGTGATGAATGGGGAGGTCAATGTAACATGGCAGCAACAGTCTTTGGTATACCATAGTTGATAATTGTTGGAGCTATTCAAAAAGGTAATGCTTGTCCTATGTGTAGTTATGTCTGTGTCATGTTATAAATAGACATTTTAAAATATGTGTACGTTCCCTAAATGAACTGTCTTTTTTGTAGTGTAAGACATTGTTGCATGTGGTGATATATAATGTTTATGCTCTGATGTCCTTATGCCTCTGTGTACTGTCAGTATTTTGGTGTTGATAGCGTTTTTTGATTGGGACAGCATGTACATCTGTGCACTGCACTACTTGACTGTCTGTGCCAGTGAAAACTATGGTTGGTATGTTTTGTCAGTTCTACATTTCCACAAAATACATCAGTCAAAACTTCAACCTAATGAATCCCACAAAACAAAAGCATTTTTGCAGAGGCAAGTCACCTGCTTCCCACATACTGTATTAAAACTGCCTCAAACATTCCAGCTTTGTCTATCTCACAGAGATATAAAGCCTTAACTATGACTCAGGAGGTCCAGGTTTGACAAATGTCTCAGATATCTGTTGAAGCTAATGGGGGGAGGATGGCTGTGCCTAACCTGGTGGGAGGGGCATACCTGGTCACATTTTACCATTATGCCTTTGGGGAGGGGAGGGAGACAGGCAGGTAGGCACAGAAGTGGCCTGTAGGAAACTATCAGATCACTGAGCCACATATAAGGTAGTCTTCATCACAGATGGATGGAAGCATGCTCAATGCGAAGGGAAAATGTAGTGGCCCCTACAGTGATCAAGGTCATTTGTCCCCCACCCATGGTAGAGATTAGTACCATAAAAGAAAACTCTCCTGATAGCTGCCTGTATGACTCCCCCCCCCCCCTTGTGCCTGTAACCCAAAGTAGAATGAGTGGTTATGCTGGAAACATGGTAGAACTGTTAGTTATCAGGCAACAGGGGAGAAACCAGTATTGAGAACACATTCCCCCTAAATGCCTTTAGACTAAAAAACATATTGTTAAGTAGGGGAGGATCCAGGAATTTGTGGAAGTGGAGTGTAGTCTGTTGGGAAAGTGAAGTTATGAGCAGGCATGGTACACTTTTGCAGTTCATCGTAGGCATTAACAGTTGAGACATTCTTTGGCAGTACAGCAAAGATACTAACATCTTACAGGAAACTCTAACACAAACATATGACTGGTGCCAAAGCCATGTCTTAAAACTTAATGCCACAAAATGCATAACACTACCTTTTGGGAAGTTGGCCACCCAAGGAGACTACTTCATTGATAAAAACACCCCTAAAAGTAGACACATTAGTCAGGGATTTCTGGACCCATGTAGACAGTAATCTGGCTTTCAACCAACACGTATCTTAGGTAATAAGAAAATCATTCTATGTCACTCAACTTATATGCATGGGATCTAGGTCCAGAGAAGTACTCATCATTGAGTATAAAGCCCCTTTATCTATGTATCTGACCAGGCACATACAATAACTAGAACATCCACATAGGTTCCTCACAAAAAGACTGTAGGACAAACACAATGTCCTATGCACCACAAAGCCCTCTCTCTATACTCTGTTTCATACAGACTGCTGAGAGGTGACAATATTTAAACCTTGTCTGTGACTTAAAGAGACCATTTTGGAGGGACATGTATTTTTCTCACAGAGTCCTCATTCTATGGAATAGGCTTCTCATCCTTGTGAAGCAGATCCCTTCCCTAATGCTATTCAAGCACAACTTGGACCAGTGTATGTGAAATTGTAAATTGACCCCAGTCTGACACCTATGTCTCTAATAGACAAAGACAGACATTAAATCATGCCCTAACATACATCCCTTAAAATAACTTCTGAGACACAATAACTTGTGGATACATTTGGGTTGCATAGCTAGGCCTATAAAGGCCCCAGTGTTCATTACCCTAGTATACACCTATGAACCAAAGGTATAAGAAATCAGGGCATGTTTTTGCTGTGCATCATACATAGTCTGCTATGCCACACAGAATTCTATAGCACAAAGTACGTTCAACCACTTACATCAATGTGATCAATGTCTTGCAGATGTGTAGGGTGATGTTTTGAATCACATTGTAGCCTCATCATCATTAAGATGTAGCAACAGCCAGCTTGTGCCATGCAATCACTTTTCATGAGTCCCACTTGAATTTTCATTTCCGTTTTTTTTCCCTTTCTTTCTTTGGCAGGTTTATTAACAAAACAGTCTGTAACAACTTAAGTTGACATGAAACTGCACAAAGGTAACTTTAGACAAAGGACAGCTAATCCACAATAAAAAAAAAACTACTAGAACCACCCTGTCCGAAAGAGTATTACATGCTTTAAAGCCATATAACTATTATGAACATCAGAAAACATGCTGAGTGATATTGATGAAGCTGTCTGCTTGATTCAAGGTACTAGGATACAATCTAAAGTTTTTATTCATAGGTTCATAGGTTCATAGGTTTATACTAGGCTATCTGCCCTAAGGCATTTATAAGCCTAGCCCAAATTTTTGTGGCTTACGCCACCCCTTATATGAAAAAATACTGTGCCCATTAGTTTGTTGTGCCTCTGTCCAGCAGTGACACAGAGATGATTCCCGGGGTAAACCTACGATCTCCAATCCACAGGTCTAGATTTCTCTTGAACAGAGTCAGCGAGGTGCTCTGCCTCACATGGACCGGGATTTTATTCCACAGCATAGGGAGTCTCTGAGTGATAAATCTATCCCTCCAGCACGTCCTATTTATATCCGTGCTAAGGTTTAAGTCGCTTGCTCTAGTGGTTTTGGTGGATTTGGATTTTTGAGGTGGAGCATGTCCATTAATTCCGGGTTGGACATGGCCTTGTATGTCAGGCACATGTCACCTCTGAGCAGACGGTATGCGACTGAATAGAGCTGGAGTTTCTTCAATCTGGCAGCATATGACAGATTTTGGAGTCCCTTTATCCTTTTGGTGAGGAACTTTTGGGGTCTCTCCAATTGCTGCAGATGTCGGGTGAGATACACCCCGAATGGGGCATTGTACTCGATCATTGGTCTGATAAGTGAAGAGGACAGGGGAACAATGACCTCACTAGATCTGGATGTGAATCCCTTCATGATCAGGTGGGCAATGTAGAAGGTCTTTCTAACCACTTTAGCAATGTGAGTGTCAAAAGAAAGGCCACTGTCAACCTGGGTCCCCAGGTCCCTGATAACCCCTTCTGTGCTTAGTGGATTGCCACCTATATGGTAGCTTGGGGTTACCTTGTTTTTCCCGAAGGGTATGACTATACATTTTTGGCGTTTAACTTCAGGCCATGGCTCTGGCACCAGCTATCTGTTTCCGTGAGTCCCTTCTGAAGGATATCCATGTCCGATGCACTTTCTACTATGGCGCCCAGTTTGCAGTCGCCTGCAAACTTTGTCAGCCAAAGTCCTCCCATGTTGGCCTGTACTTCTGAGAAGTAGATGCCAAACAATAGGGGCCAAGGACCAAGCCCTGTGGGACACCACTTGTGACCGGCTTGGAGTCTGACACAGCGCCAGCAACTCTAACCCTGTGGGTTCTGTCCTTAAGCCAGTTTGCAACCCATCTTGTGACATATGGGTTTACATTTAAGCTGGTAAGTTTTTCTACAATACCCGAGTGGGGTATTGTGTCAAACGCCTTTGCAAGGTCAAGGTAGGCTGTATGGACTGCCTTTCCCTCATCAATGGCCTTGGTGACTGTTTCGAAGAAGTCGACCAAGTTCAAAAGGCATGATCTTCCCTTGACAAAGCCAAACTGGGTCGGGTCCAATGTCTGAAAGTCCCCTATATCTTTGTTTATGAGCTCCATTATGATCCTCTCCATAGCTTTGCAGACTAGACTTGTTAAGCTTATGGGGCGGTAATTACCAGGGTCCGTAGAGGCACCGCCTTTGTGGAGTAGGACAACAGTTGCCGTACGCCACTCCTTGGGCACGTATCCTGTGGTAAGGCTGAGATTAAACAGCTGCCTTATGTGCGGGTTTAATTCCTCATTTAGCTCGTGTAGCACACAGCCGGGGACACCATCCGTCCCATTGATGCTGTGTTTTAGCTTTAGAGAGAGCAGCTTTCACCTGCGCATTTGAGATGTCCGGGAGGCTACACTCGGCTGGGATAGTTATCTCTCCTTTAGGGGAGAGGGGTGAAGTTTGCACTGAACCTGTCTGCCAGTATGTTGGCAATGTCTGTGGGTTCAGTGATTTTTGTATCATTTTGGACTAATTCTGAGCATATCTGGGAGTTTCCACCCAGGTTCCTAACATAGCTGAAAAAGGCCTTATGATTGTCCTTTGAATCCATGGCAATTTTTCTCTCAAAATTGGCCTTAGTTGATTTTATGAGTGCTCGTATTTTTTACTAATAATGATCAGGGGTGACTTCCTTTGTATGGATTTTGTTCTATCATGTAATAGCTTTCTCCTTTTATTGTAAAGTTTGTTAATGGCTGGGGTCCACCAGACTGGACGTTTGCCCTTTGTGGAAAGAGTCTTGGTTTTATTTGGGATTGCCTGATCCATGCAGTCCTGGAGGTGTTCATAGAAGGCATTTGTAAGGGCTTCCGCAGCTTGGGTTGTGGTTTCCACTGGCTCAGGGGCCTTGAAGGATACCACACCAGTCTTGAGTAGTGTGAAGTTTGCTTTAGAGAAGTTCTTCACTATGGTCTTTTTGTTTGGGGTGGGGCGGGATGTGGATTTCCAGTGAGATTAGTTTATGATCAGATCTCACCAATGAGGGATATACTTCCAGTGTGGAGCATTTTGTCCCCATGTTTGTGACAATGAGATCTAGTATATTTTCTCCTCTCGTGGGAACAGTGACTAGCTGTTCCATGGCATTTGAATTTATGAACTCCAGGAACCGTTGGGCTAGAAAGTTAGGGCTTGAGTAATGTTCCCAGTCTATATTTGGGTAGTTGAAGTCACCCAATATGATGGTGTTTGGAGATACATTTATACCCTCCAGTGTCTTCAGGAAGGCTGTGTGGGGTTCCTGAGTTTGAGAGGGTGGCCTGTAGCATGCTACAATTTGTAGAGCAGTTTTGCCTATGGTTAGTTGCACCTGGATGGTTTCCGAGCTTATGCGTTGCCACCAACCTGGAGGTGTGGGTATCCTTTATGAATATGGATACACCCTGGTGTGGTCCGGGTTATGGGGCCGGAACGCATGATATGAGGTAAAACCTAATAGTGCCGGGGTGCTCTCAGGAGCCTTGAACCAGGTTTCAGTTACAGCACAGACATCGATGTTCTCCATACTGAGAAGGGCCTCGAAAGTGCGTGCATTTTGAGATTTAGACTTCTGGCATTGAGCAGCATTACCCTCTGTTTCTTCCCATTTTTGTTTTCTAGGGTGGTAGGTTTAGAATTTGAGCCTTGCCTAAAAAAGGCACTATGGGGTGGCAAGAGCCTTAGCCAATATCCGGAATCCCAAGGGTGACAGGTGAAAGCCGTCCCTTGCGAAGCAGCGTGGCTTGTCAAGCATGTCATCCCAGGCAGACAGACACTGGATCCCCTTTGAATGACACCAGACATTAAGCCAATTGTTAAAGCTGATCATCTTGTCTCTATATTGTGGCATCATTCTTGGTGAAGGAAGGATACTGCTCAGGGTTAGGGTCATACCTGCCTGGGCTACATAATCAGAGAGCTCCTCTATGTCTCTTTTCATGTAGTCCAGGGAGGTACATCTCAGGTCGTTCACACCAGCATGGACAATGACTGTGTCATATTTGTACTTGCCGTGGAGTGACCCGAGTGCTTGTGTTATGTGGCGGATTCTAGTGCCCGATAGGCAGCTTATTGTGACCCTCTCCTTGTTCAGCCTGGTGAGTGGGACGTCAGTGTGTCTGACTATGGAGTCACCTATGACAAGTATGTTTGGTGTTGTATTTGGCCTTAAGGGCTGTGACTGCTTTGCACACTGCTTTTGTGGTTTATGTGTTGCTTGTGGGGTGTCTTGAGGTAGCAGTTGTTTGGGTGTCTGCTTTGGAGGCCTCTGCTGTTTAGGTAAATTTTTACTCAGAGCCTCCGAGTATGTCTTTGTGTGTTTATGTGTTTGATTCAGTGGAGTGGTAGCATTATGTGAGGCTGGTTTTGTGGTGTGTGTAGTTGCCTTCTCCTCCTGTCTGGTCTTGCCAGTCCTGAGTTGAGAGAGCTCAGCCTCCAGTTTGGCTAAATAGCTGCATCTCTCGCAAGTATTTGTGTTATGTGGGAGGAGGAGAGGGTTGTCTGTGTACATGAGGCAGTTATAACATTGCCTCAAGATTCCCAGATTCATCAGCTGGACCGGAGAGAAGATTGACAACTGACCTTTGGACATGCTAGAATAATATTGGGAATTCCTTAATTGAAAACAAGGGCCAGTGGGGAGTTAGGGTGTAGTGCTTTTAATTTTTAGTGCTGACTTATATAATTGCTTTAGTGAGCAAGTGCCAGGTAACTTGAGTGCAATGTGTTACAAGTAACTAAATGCAAAAACGACAAACGGTAACTTTCTTTCAAGTGAAACAAGGAAATAAGTACAGTAAGCAATGCAGATATCACTAGTGATCCACAGAAGCTCTGAGAAGTTGCGTATTAGGTGGAATTAGCTTCCAGGGAAATAACAAGCAAACAAACAACAAGCATATAAACAAAGCTAGATTCAGCAGGCCTGGATCTAGTCTATGCTAGAGCAAACAAGGTGAACCAATTTCAGTAAGATACAGTTCAAATATTCAGGCACTATAAACCTTTAACCAGAAATTCCCAGCTCAGAAGGGCAGAGTCCAGCCTCTTCTCCCACAAGAGTGCAGACCACGAACCTTCTTAATGTAAAATAACTGGCCTGAAGCCCAAGTGCCTAAACCAGAACTAATACACTTGGACACTGGGCTCTCAATCAGCAGTTCCCAACTTAGAAGGATGAAAGCTACCTGTCCTGCCACCACAGTGCTTGCCACAAACCTTCCTAATGTAAAACAACTGGTCTGAAGCCCAAGTGCTTAATCCAAAAGACTTGAATGATAGCTACACTTTAATCAAGTTACAACCAAGAAGTAATAAATACCATTGAATACTTTAGAGAATGTCTGGATTAGTGCTCAAGTTACACAAACAAAGCTAGATCCAGCAGGCCTGAATCCAGTCTATGCCACAGCAAACAAGGCGCACCAACTTCAGTAAGAAACAGTTCAGATATGCATGCACTATAAGCCTTTAACCAGAAATTCCCAGCTCAGAAGGGCAGAGTCCAGCCTCTCCTCCCACAAGAGTGCAGACCACGAACCCTCTTAATGTAAAATAACTGGCTTGAAAGCCCAAGTGCTTAAACCAGAATTAATACACTTTTAGAATAACAGACACTGAGCCCTCAATCAGCAGTTCTCAACCTAGAAGGATGTAAGCTACCTGTTCTGCCACAACAGTGCAGACCACAAACCCTCTCAGTGCAAAACAACTAACTGGTCCGAAGCCCAAGTGTTTAAACCAAAAGGCTTAGAATGAGTTACACCAAGCAGTAATAAATACAGTTGAGTATTTTAAGATGATGCAAAAGTAAAAAGAAGTAGGTAAAAACACAAGTACAGTAAAAGCAGATGAAAATTTTTTTTTTTTTTTTCTGAACAAGTGCTGAGATCAAAGAAACAGATTTGAGTGCTGAAACTAGAAAACTGGCTAGTTATAAGAAAAAAAAACAAGCTAGAAGGATTCCCTCAAACACAGAAGGGCTTGGGGGCTCAGAAGCCTACAAATAGTCTGTACCACTTAACAAGAAAGGCAGGAAATAAGCTTAATTTTTTTTTCTATTTCCCAGATGCTCTCTTTGTACACAGTAGGAGTGCCTGAAATCAGAATATGATCTCACTGCACTCAGTTGAGTGAGCAAATGAGATGGGCCCAGAGGTAGGCTGAGAACTTCAGTTAAAAATTCCTTCAACACTCAAATTAAATACTGTATTTTTTTAAAAAAAAAGTGCAGATAAAGGTACTTAAATTCTCTTATACGTCCAGTTGAATATAACCAAGTTCTTAGCTGGCCAAGCTGAAGTTTTAAAGCAGGAATTATTTCACATGCACCAGTTTAAATATGCAAGGACAGGAAATCAAAGAATGTGGCTACCCCCACACCTGTAATTACTAGCAAATAATAAAATTCAGCCAACACTAGCTTCAGTTCAAGTTACTGAAGAGCAGAATAACTTCAGTTAAAAATTCCTTCAACACTCCAATTAAATACTGTATTTTTAAAAAAAAAAAGTGCAGATAAAGGTACTTAAATTCTCTTATACGTCCAGTTGAATATAACCAAGTTCTTAGCTGGCCAAGCTGAAGTTTTATTGAGGGTTTGGACTCAACAGTTTGACTATTTAACCACAAAATCCACCAAGAAAAGCACTGGAGAAGCTGAGAAAGTTCTTTTTTAGCGTAGTTAAAATTTAATGTTTGCTATTCGTCCCAAAGACTTCATCAGAAATGATAAAGTACACTTCCAAATTACTTTTAAACCATTCAAAAACGTTTGACCAATCAGATCGTCTCATTAATAAATCAATTAAATACACAAAAACATTTAAAGACATACTACAAAACATATACATCTCAAAGTGTGCACACAGTTAACACAGTTTAAAACACAGGGGCATTCACCCCTGTATATTCACTTTAGTAATTTTCCTATTTTTTAAGAAACATTTTATGTTCACCATATCATTCAGACCAGGGGGTAAATAAGAAGCAAGTTTAATCTGCCATTCTGCCTCTCTTTGTTCAACATAATTTCTAAAATCCCCCTCCTCTAAGGTCATGCTTAACAACTTCCACTATAGAAAAAAAATATTTATTCCAGTTAGAACATGTCAAAGAATGCTTAAAAAGGGCATTATTACTATCTTTTGTTTTTATAGCATACAAGTGCTCTAATACCAGTTTCCTTAGACTCCTGGTGGACATGCCAACATAAAACCTTGGGAATGTTGAACACATCGCAAGATACACTATCCCTGTTGAACTACAACTCAATTTTCCAGGGATGGGTATAGTAAACTGTAGATGTTCCAAAAACACAAAGGGACCCTCAGAAATAAATCTACATGTCCTGCACCCTGAACATTTGAACATACCCCCAGTTTCACCAGAAGGAAGGGTTGGCCCAAAGTTATTATTTTCTAACAAATGTTTAAAATTTTGATTTTTCTTATAAACAAAATGGGGGCCTTCTCCAAGAACTTTAGATAAATCTGCATTACCTGTAACTACTTTCCAATTCTCACTAATAATCTGGCGGATGTAATTACTGTCTACATCCATATCCAAACAGAATCTGGGACCTTCTGCCCCACTCCCTTTTATACATGTGCCACTAGGTACTACATTCTGAGCCTTTTTAACAAAACCTCTTAGCAGAATAGGAGGAAAATCTGTCTCATATGAATGACCTCTTGAGCCATATTCTCAAGTAGGTCTCCAGGGTAACCTCTTTCCAAAAACAACTCTTTTATGAGGGTAATATCCTTCAAAAAACAGAATCTTCTATTATCATTTGAGATGCTCGAATGAACTGTCCTCTAGGAATATTTTTTCTAAAAGTAAGGGTGGCAACTCTTGAAATGGACATAGCTGTTACAGTATGTACTCTTGCGTTGAATACTACTCAGAAAAACATTCTTGTTAGTGTCCATTATCAAGTTAACATCCAAAAAGGAAACCTTGTTGCCTGTTTCCCCACCACAAACTTTAAAAAATTTGTACTAGCACTTAAAAGCTCCACAAACTCATTAACATTAAAGTTGTCCTTATAAACTATAAAGAACAAATCATCTGCAAATCTTTTATAAAAGATAATTTGTTCTGAGTAATCAATGTATGGCAGTATTTCCATATCCCACCAACCTAATACCAAATTTGCATAGGTTGGACCAACAGTGGCCCCCATGGTCACCCCTTGTAGTTTATAAAATTGCTTGTTAAACAAAAAGAAGTTGTTATCTAATAATAAAGCTAACAAAGCAGTATAAGTGATAATACTGTTGTTACTTAAACTTGTGTGTTTCCCCATAAACCATCTTACATAATCAACCCCAACATCTTTAGGGATACTAGTAATTAGGGAAACAACATCAACAGTGAACATCAGTAAATTTTCCAAACTAAAGTCTGAGGAAGAAAAAAAAGGACCTAAGCTGGTCCAAAAAGTCCCAAGAATCAGCTACATAAGAAATAAGCTGCTTAACTAGTGGGTTCAACACTGAATCTAAATACAAAAAAATGCAGTCAGTGCAACTTCCTGAGGCTGATATAATAGGTCTAAATGGAGGTTTTTCAACACGTTTGTGAAGTTTGGGAATTCCAAACATCACACCCACCCTAGGATTATCCATGCATAAAAATTCAAACATTTCCCTAGTTATTTCAGAGTTCATAAACATGTCATATAACATACTGTAGATACAGGCATAACTTTTAACAATTTCAAATGTCATGACTTTCCTATACTCCAATACATTTGCTAATATAATTTCCATAGCTTCTATGTAGTCAATTTAATTCATTATGACAATAGCCCCACCCTTATCCGCCTTCATAAACCTTAAGTCTTTCCTTGAAATAAGTTCATTCAGAGCTTTTTTTTCATTAAGGTTTAAGTTATAAAGCATTTTTCTGTTTTGATTTTGTAACATACTTCTAATATCTTTTTCACAGAAAGCCTCAAAGGCTTTTACAGTATGCCCTAAACCAGGATTAAAGGTGGATGGCTTTGACAAAAAAATTACAATTACTGTGGCCAACATCATTCAATATATATATTTTAAATTTAACTTACGAGTATAGAGCTTAAGGGTTTTTGTAATATTCGCCCTCCTACTGGGCTGGAAATTAAGTCCTAATTTCAACAGTTTAATGTGCTCATCAGAAATGTTAAAATCAGATAAATTACAAACTGAGATAGAATTACCCAGTCCAACAGCAACAGAACTTAGTTCTTGTACACTTTCAGATGAAAAAAAAATGTAAAGAAGGTACATTTTCACTGTTAAAACTCACAGAAAGACAGGTCAATGTTACTTCCGAGCCATGCTTCGCCCTCTGCTGCATGTCTGGTATCCCCTGCTCCTGCTGTATTTCCTTTTCTCTTTCCAACTGAAATCCCCTTGTAAAAAAGAGGAAAACTTATTCATACTTGCTCCTGCACTGCTGGAACCATGTGTCGGACCTATCGGGCACACCATAATATAATCTTTAGAGCTATACTGCTCTAGTGAATGAGCCACACTAGTTGCAACCTTCACAGAAGCTGAATCCAAACCACTAACAGCTGATGAACCCATCTCAGACTATAAAGGTGTAACTGTAGTGCTAGACCCACTATCTGAGTGTACTGCTGGCTGGGCCTCCTTAATAACATTTGCATCACTTCACCTTTATCTCTCGTTCTTAGCTTAAGTTAAACCATTTCTCTGCCACTACTCATATCACCTCCCCATAACAAAGCCAATGTGACACTCCATTAAAACTGAGATGGTCTTTGTTTGGTTCTGTGGTGTAGAGGGGTAGGTCATAGGTTCATGAGTGAGTACTATGTAATCAGTCTGCATGCTATTACAAGCCTAGCCTATAACCCTTATTAAGAAATATCCCCCTCAAGCCTCAAAGAGAACAACACAAGATAGATCAGTGGAGAATATTAGGCTGCCCATTCAATTATCTAGGTTTGCCTTGAAGTTAGCCAAGGAACAGAGGGAGAGCTTTCATTGCTTTGAATCCATATCTCTGTAACTAGACATTTATGAATACGTTCAAGTTGCAGAAGAACCTCAAGTTCAGGTATTTTTATTTATTTATTTTGTTAAGACTTCTAACATTGAGCAGAGTGACTTTAATGTGTTCCAAATTAGAAGTTATCAGATTAGACTGTCCAGGGGGTGAACTTTGCCTACAAAAATCCATTACTAGGCAGCAAAGGCTTTAGTCAGAATATGAAAGCTTTGGTAAGAAAGGTGCAGACCATCCCAGCCAAAGCATAAAGGCTTGCTCACCATCTCATCAAAAGATGACAGATCTTCCTAAAATGACCCCAGCTACATAGCTAATTACCTTGAATCTCGGCATAATTTTTAGTGGTGGCAGTACACCACTCGAGGCCATTACTTTTCCTGCCTTGGACACAAGCATATCAAGATCAATATCGTCTACTGCTAAATTTCGAAGTTTCAAAACTTCGAATTGCTTATGATCAAGACCATAACATCGAAGTTTTGAAACTTCGAACCTCTTAAATGGAGGTCGCCATACAGCACAAAATGGTATATTTACAGTTTTCCTTGCTGTAGTGAGATCTCACAGTTAGTATATTTAATTACCAGGGGTGTGGTGGATGCAGTGGGCTTGCCCTGCAAAAAAAAAATAAATAAATAAAAAAACAAAGATTTTTTTTTTTTTTTTTTTTACATTTCAAAGTTTCAAAACTTCAGTCTTATGGTAGACCTGGTCAATCATATCCTTCTGCATGTCTGCTAAAGCCATTCCTCCCCATGTAGATCAGTATTAGGGTATAACACCTAAGGGTATTCATCCCCATGTAGATCAGTATTAGGTCATAATCTGATTTGTCAGGCTGGAGGAATCTAAGTCCCCTTGTCACATCCCAGATACTGGTTTCAGAAAAACAAATAACTGTCACCTGATTTTTTGCATGGTAAAGACCACCTATTATTAAAACATTACTATGATTAGATGCAATCTCTGTAGGCCTTAAGGGTTTGGAGTCTGCATCCTTTTGACTCCTTGAGGTACATACACTGGCTATGGGTGTGCAGTGTGAAGATGGGTGATGCTGAGTGAAATAATGGCTGAGGTTTCTTAGTCTTTAGCCTGGGAGCCTTAGGCAGTATCCTCTTAACCTCAGTGTAAGTTGGTTTAGTGAAGGTGTTGCGTGCATGTGTGTGTGTGTGTATTAAGCTTACCAAATGTGTTTTGAGGTGTGAATGCAGTCTCCAAGTTCAGTAAATACTTACACATCCTGCATATTGAATCATTGTGAGGTAGCAAATATGAGACAGATAAGGCAGTGAAATGTATATCGTACACAACAAGGATTAAGAAGTTGCCCTACCTGTTGTAGACTAGATTATTGTGTTAAGTTACTTAACAGGATAAAAACTGGTTTGCACTTCTGCTCTTGCCCTGCAGCACATCAAACTGAGCAAGCCACCAGGCACTTAAAATCTGTAAGGCTTCAAACCTGCAGAAGCTGGCCAATCAAAATGCAGCTCACTCGTCCACAGAAGCTGACCCGTCCAGAGAAGCTGACCAGTCAAAAACAGGCACTCCAGTCCCTCGCTAGAATCTAAGCCCAAGTGGCTGTCACATAGAAGCCTCTGCTGTCCCAAAGGATAGCAGTAGGTCCATCAGTAATGGGCAGGGAGGATGCCTTGCACACCAGACACAGGTCACCTTTGACAGTCTCAGATAGCCACAACAGACCCGGTTTTAAGACTTGATCACCAAATGGCAAAACAAGAATTTCAGAAAATCAGCTTCACTTGATGTGTGAGTTATGTTTCCAAAACACCTTTTACAAGGAACTTGAGTAAACATTTTGAAATCCATTGCCTTCTTGCAAAGCTGGCAATGACTAGGGTTGCCATTTATCCAGTAGTTTTCCAGACTATCCAAAAATTAGAATGCTTGTCCAGTGTTCCAGAAAAACTACACAACTCTGGTATTCTGTTTAGCAGTATGACCAGAATGCCAGAGTTTAAACAAGCAGCCCTGGATTTTTTTTTTTTATAAAAAGCATTACTATTATGATGCAGATGAGTCTGAGAATAGCTTAAAAAGGGGGGGGTCAAAAGAAGATTTCTGCCCCTAGTGACATATCCATTTACATCATAAAATGGATATTAAAGTGGGTGAGGTGGGTGGAGAATGGGGTGGAGCTATGTTTGTTAATGGGTGGTCCAAGGGGTGTGGCTTTGGTCCAGTTTTCAGTACAGTGACAGGTGGCAACCCTAGCAATAAAGTGACATCTGCATGTCTGCGCTGCATTAATGGAGCTGGAATTACTGTAGCCAATGCTGTTCCTTCTGGCAGCTGTTAAATATTAGCTTGCAACTTGGAGAAGTTGTACTACACATTAACGGTTTCTCAATATGGCTTAACATATATACATCTCAACAAAGGACAATGTTGGATTGGAGAGCAAAATTTTGTATGGATGTAGGGCAAAGGGGTGCCTCTTCTGGGAAATCTACAAGTGAAAACATAAGATAACAAGTCTATATTAGAGTTCTATTTCAGTTTGCAGTTCTAGCTGTTTGAGTGCCTTTTTCTCTGCAATACCTCAAGATATTCACTTAAAGTGAAGAAGAGAATAAATTATAATCTCCACAAAACAAAATGGCCTGTGAGCCAGCATAGATTCACTCTTCTAAAAATGTATTGTCTTGATAGGCCACATAACCTTTTATTGACTGTGAAATATCACTGCAGTAAATTTGATTTTCTTTATTATCAACCAACATTTTTCCTCTTAAACATAAAACATCTCAGTTTTATTGATTCAGCATCTGTTAATTGCCTATCTAGTCCTTTTACAGGCCCTAACAGTCTACCTCCCTACCATCCCCACCTGTCCATTTATTCCTTTTGCATCTGTCCTGTGCCCTCTTCAACTACTGTGTGGATTTCCCCTCCACCACCCTTCTGGTAGTCCATACTATGGGCCCATGACTCTCTATCTGAGAAACTACTTTTGGACAAGCTGCATTTAATCCCTGCAATCTGCTTCCTGTACTATATACATTTTCCCTCTGTCCTTCCTGTTAAAGATTACCCTTCACACCTCCCTGACATGATCTTGTGGACCAATTTCATGTCACGTTGCTCTCTTCTTGACTCAGGTGAGAAGAGGTCTGTTTCCTCTAGCCTCTGGTCATATTCCTTCCACCTTTTCTACATAACCTTCTCCAGCAGACTGATATCCTTTTTTCTTATATGCTCTCCAGAATTGCATGCAGTATTAAAAGTCTGGTCTGAAGCATGACCTATTTGCTTTTGGAATCAATCTCCCTGCAGATAAAAATATTCTGTTTGTTGCTCCCATTGCCTTTTTAACCTGCTCCTGTTGGTCCTGTCAGGTGTTATCAACACTCCCAGATCCTTTTCCTGCTCTGCTGCCAGCAGTTCCACTTCACCCAGCTAATACATCACATATCAGGGTTGTTGGGGCCAACATGCTGTAGTTTGCATTTATTTGCATTAAACTTCAGTTATCACCTTTTTATCCACTTGTTTAGTTTTTCCAAATCTTTTCACTGGACTCTTCCTCCATCCTCTGCTGTAGCTGTTTGTATCATCATCACAAAAGATGATCCTGTTTTCTAATTCCCCAGGTACGTCTGAGACAAACACACTAAACGGGACTGACTGGACCCCCATCAGACTCTTGCGGCACTTCACTAATTGCGTCCATAATTCCTGATAGTGTCATACCCACAGCCCTCTGTGTCCTCCATGCCACTATTCAGTCTTATTCCTATCTTGAGCTTATCTTATAGCTTTGGCAAAGTATGTCTATACCATCCACAGGGATCATTATTTTCAATGCCATTTGAAAGCTATTTTCTTTTCTAGGGCAATATAAAAATTAATAATCAGGTGCAGTATAACCCCAAAATCTGTTTCTGAATCACTGGAAGGCTTTTTGTATTTTAGGCAACTGAGGTAGTAGTAATAGCATTTAGAAGGTTATCCTAAAACAAACAAAATAAGCAATATCTAAGTGCTACTTTTCTTTAAAACAATAACAATTCACACATAACCTAGTGTTCCCATATTTCTTCAACACCATTGCTACTAGATGCTTAGATGGTTACTAAGCATGTGGTCCAGGACACCACTAAGGAGCCTAGCCCATTACTAGACATGTGGTTTAGGAGACCACTGAAGATCCTAGCCCATTACCAGACATGTGGTTTAGGAGACCACTGAGGAGCCTAGCCCAATTTCCCAATTGCCCTAGAGCACTGTCTAAGTGAATTGCTCAGAGTCACACAGTAGGTAATGGAAGCTAAGATAATCAAACCCTTGATCACAGAAAGTAGCTAATTAACATCTCATAGCCTTAATACTCTAGGCTGACAGAAAAAAACACTTCCTGTAATCAAGGACTTCATTTGCTCACCCTCCATTTGCCTACTATGTTTAGACTATAAGAAACTGAATAGTCTGACAGAGTCAGAAGCCTAGGAAGCACAAAGATTTAGAGCAGCTGGATGCAGATAAGTATCTAAGTACTACTGGCCATGCTAAAGGTTATTGGTGAGTACACAAAACCCATAGCACAAGAGAGGTTGGCTTTTTTTAACTCTTTTAGGTTGTGTGAGTTCACCAAAATGCCCTTTTGCTGAAAAATGTCCCAGCAACATTCCAAATGCTGGCAGTTCACACACTCACCTATTGGGTGAGAATTGGAGACTACTGGATTACTCCAGAACCAACATTTCCTGCAGTTCCTCCCACGTGGCTTGATAGATGTTTTTCAGGTATCCTGTAAGAAGGCTGTCTGATTGTCCACTGGGTCTCTGTATCTACATGTTGCCATCATTTGGTGACATAGCTCTCATCCTCTTGACACAAAAAATCTGGACAAACCCAAAAATAATGGGGGGACAAAGGCCACAGAAATAGGGGCAAATTTAAAATATTGCTCTTATAAACTTAGAAATTTGCTAGAATAAAAGGTATTGTTTTACCATGCATTTTCTGAAGGATATGAAGTCTATGAGGAACAGACCAAAAATATTAGTCAAAAATCTGGACAGTTGAGAGGTATGGTTGGTGACACTCCAGCTTAGCAGTAAACATGTCCCTAAACTCCTAAAACATGGTTAAAAGATATTAGCTGCAAAAGTATAACTTCATTCACTGAGGTGTCAGGTTAAGCCTCATTGTGAAAGTTTACCAAAAGAAACCTCAGATTACTCCAACTGCAGATACTGAATACCAGCATCTCTCTATTATCCAGGGTTGGACTTCATTATGTTAACATGGTAAAGCTCATGTTTTTGCCTGTTGCCTGTCTATAGCATACTTACTGCCGGTTACCCTTCTTACAGTAGTAAACAGACCTTCCCATGCTGTCTGTGGCTTATTCTGAAAAATAGGAATACATACCACCACCTTTTCATCAGCTATGCATTCTGGCCATCCAGATGTACCAGACATTTTGCTTGTGCTAGGTGCTCCTTTGACAGCCTAAGAGGTCTTAAAGTGTAGTCCTGAAATTCAAGACACACTCCACAACAACTCCCTTGTGGGAGTCACATTCACACTCCCACTAATCACAAATTAAATCTAGTGGGCCCTCACCCTGTAATCACAAAGTAACTCAAATGGTAACTAAAAATGTGAATTGTTGTGGCACCATTCTGTATGCAAAAAGGAGATGAGGCAGTAACGTGTACTCCTATTTAAACTGGTTTGTGTATGCCCACACCATGGTCTTGTGTAGAATTATTCTTCTCCACCGCACAATTTTTTTGTGGATGGTAGGCAGTAGTCTTTAGTTGTTTTACTCCACAATGCTTCCACAAACAGATTAGCAGGTTTTACATCTATCAGTATTTTGTGATGTAAACCTCCCCTGCTGAAAATTTTAACAAAGTATTTTCCTACAGTAGAGGATAGCACATTCACTTATGGTAGCATAACAGATCACCACTACTAAGACATAACTCTTACTTGTAATACTTGGGGTACTATAAGGCACCATAATTTTTATGGCACCTTATGCAATGGATTTAAGGACACCAAAGCAACCTTGGCTTTGGCTTCTGCCTTGACAATCTTGTGGTGCTGCTGGTACATCTTGCAGTACCTTGTCACGTCTTTTGCAACACCTACACAACATAACCTTTGTGAAGGGGTTCCAAGATAGCAATAGTACTGTGTGAGCACTGAAAACAAACTGTTAGCTGAGAACCATTAAATAACAAACACCTGCAAACTATTATAAAGTGTTCGCAGAAATTGGTAGCTAACGTGTCTATGACATCCATAATGCCAATAAAGACAAAAAGTGAAATAAGAGAGAGAACAACAATGAAAACTTAAAACAGGATAGAAAGTGTGGATCAGAGGTGAGAAAATAGATGACAATGCCAGCTGAAGAAGAAAATTTTTCAGCCAGCTTACAAAGAAACGAAATGTGCTCTGAAATGTTCTGGATAAGTGGCTTCCTGAAGGAATACATAGAAATGAATTATAGAAGGCTGCAATAAATAAAGATAGTTTACCCAGGCATTCAAAGGAAATAAATGGCATGGGCACTGCTGAAAAAGAGATGCAAGAACAAAATAAGGGAACAGCAACTAAAGTAAGAACAAAGGGCACAAAAAACTGAGGACTGGTCAATGCACAGGCAACTTCAGTACAGTAGCATCAGAACAAATTGAAGGTAAGGGCTGTAAAGACATTATTAGAAAATGCCTAAGTACATGGACTGGACTTTCTATTACTGATATTAAAATAGAAAAAGAACATAAGGTAAATATTCCTAACCTGACACCAAGAAAGAGCCAAGCCTTACACCAATTAAACTGCATACAAACCAACTAAAAGAGGGAAACCATTCTATGGTGTAGAAAAAAGGAAAATTTTAAGGGCTGAGGACACAGCAATCCACGTAGACAATGACTTTTCACTACAAACACTAATAAAAATTATTTTATTCCTTATATAAATCTCTGCAGAGAAATGAAACTGCATTTCAAGTTATTTCCCCCTATAATAATCTTCTACCTTGACAGAATGAAAATAACTGGAAGGTGGGGAAAGGGATGAAGGAACAAGTAATCAATCAACAAACGCAGAAAGACAAACAAAGGACACTTTAGTGGACAGATTTCCTATGCAGTCTTTTCCTGTTTTCCAAAATAAAATCATTAATAAAATAAAGATGATGAAACAGCTTTCAAAAATGGGAGTGATTCCATTAAAAACAAACAGCACCAGAATTACTCGTTCTAAAGATTTTAACCTTGCCTGTGATATAAATAGGACCTACTGAAGAGACAGGTATTTATCCCCGAGACTATCCCTTCTCTGGAACAGGCTCCCCATCCATGTGAAGCAGAGTTCCTCCCTAACCCAATTCAAGTGCAACCTAGACAACTGGATGGGAAACTGGAAATTCATCCCTGGTTTGGCACTTATGTGTCTAATGGACAGAGGTGACCTGTAAATGGTTCATCTCCCAGGGCCCATCCATATGAAGCAGAGTTCCTCCCTAACCCAATTCAAGTGCAACTTGGGTAACTGGATGGGGAACAAGGAATTCATCCCTGGTTTGGCACCTATGTCTCTAATGGAGACAGGGAACCTGTAAATGGTTCATCTCCCAAGCCCCTGCTTACACTTATCAAGGGTACCAGAACTTGTCAGATATTTGGGATGCATGGCTACACTTAAAAAGGCCCTTGTGGTCATTAGCCTAGTGAACACCTATGAACCTATTGAAAAAAAAAAAACCAGGGGACATTGACTGAGAACAGTGTTTAAACTCGGTATATGACTGACTGGATAAGAATGTGTGGTACAATTGAAATGTAAGTTGCACTCTGAGTGATGCTTTAAAATGATTGAAAATGGTAAGTACCAGAGAAAAACTATTTGATTAAATACAAAACATAATTGTTATATTTCAGATTTTAAAGAAATTAACATTTATAATAAACTGGAGGGAAACACTGTATTGCAAGCTGACTGGTGAATGTGCTACTTATTTTCAAACTGCAGACTGTGTTATTTTGCTTCTTATGAAGCATCAATGGCAGTAGGGGAAGAAAAGAAGGGAAAAAGAAGTAAATGAATGATGAATGAGAAAGGAAACAAGAAGGTAATAATGTATAACGTTAGCTCTTGCAAAGTGTGCACCAGGTGGAGGAAAGAAAGTTAGACAGACAAGTATGTTGACTAAAAGAAGGTAGATAGCACTGTCTAGATGCTCAGGCAAAGATTGACTGCTTCAGAAGTAAGATATTTACACTGCTAGCTGCAGACGTGACACAAATAGATTAAGAAGAGATTCTTTAAAAAATTAAAAAAAAAAAACAGTGTACTGGAAACATTGTGTTAGGACAAAAGTTTAAATGGATAGGAACAGGTATACAAACAAGGATTTTTACTCCAGCTCTGCCACAGATTGCTGTGAGGAAAAGGTTAGTTTGTTTTTCCTTTAATTGCTTTCTAGTATTTTGTATTACTTTCTTTCTTCTATTTTGTATATTGTGGTGAATTTTCATTGCAGAGTTTTAATTGCATTTGGTTTATATTACATATTTAAACTAAAAAGAAAACATAACTGTGTCTCTTGTGAGTCACACATAATTTAGAACAGGTTACTTACGTTAATCACCTGTTAAATGACAGAGGAGCTAGGAACTAAACATGTATTTAAGGGGTAAAATAAAACATTTCAAAGCTTTACTTGGAAAGCTCACTCAGACTCTGCCACAGACTGTTGTGAGGAAAAGGTTAGTTTGATTTTCCTTACATTGTTTTCTTGTATTTTGTATCATATTATTGCTTTCTTCTGTTTTATATATTGTGATGGGTTTTCATTGCATTCTGTTTTCTATTGCATATTTAAACTAGGAGAGAAACCAAAGCTGTGTCCCTCCCACTCTGGTGCTGTGTTCTTAAACTTACTGTCTCTCTAGTTGCTTGACCCTTATGTTAATTTATCCACATAGTTCCTTTCCTCTCCTCTTTCATTTGCTGCTGTTAGTAAGCACAAAGTTATCATTTTGTGAAGTCCCCCCTTAAGCTATTTAACTGAATTTGCTATCCTGTTGTATTCCACAGAGCCAGCATACCAAATGCCCACCTCCCTCCAATCCGTCTTGCTCTTAAAATTAGTGGCTGCCACTTAGACTGTTAAATCTCGTTTCTGTAAGATTATGCTCAACGGGGTTTTAAGGTTGAAAGTAATTCTGTTACAAATATGCAACATAAATAGGGTATAAAATAAAGCTTGCTTAAATGCAGAAACAGAGATTAGTAATATGTGATCAGCATCCATACTAAATGACTGTGGCTTGGAAAATAAGGAATCTGCTGAATGGACATTTTTCCCTTACAGACTTAAAAACAGGATGTATGCAAGAACAAAAATGCAAAATCTGCTTTTAAAGAACACTGTGACGATGTGTTTTCCTTAAAAAACATGTTTTTCTACATATAAAAAGAATGGACAACAGGACATCAGCATTGGCACAAGAACAGATGTTATTATACAAAGATCCAGATAGAATACAGGATGTTCACACTGTCAGAAAAGCTGGCTTCTTATAAAATCAGCAAAAATTTGACAAGACATTGTTAAACAAGGAAGCTTAAAAATAATATTAAGTCAGCATCTGCAACAATTAGTATTGTTTCTACAGGATGAGCAATTCTCCAAAATAAAATACCAAGAGGAAATGTATATGTATGTGCATGACTAAAATTGTATATAAAGATCTGTATCAATCCAGTTATGTTAGGGGTATTGGTAGAGATACATTTGTCTCGAGGTAAATGTTATATCTCTCACATCATCTGTACTATATGAGAAGTAAAGTGGAACAGTACTTTAACCTGCAACATTAGTCCATTTGGTTCATTATAAAAAGTTATTTGTTACTACTCTAAGTTGATGCTGCAAAGTATATTCTCTCAGTGTATATTCTGCAAGTTTCTGTATGCAACAGACTGTAAATGCAAATATAACCAGACTTTGATTTCAGCACAATCCAGCCAGCAAGACTGAGTGTCAAAAGAAGACTTCAAATCCATTACAGTAAGCAGCACCATATAATTTTTTCAATGGCAAGCCAGCCTGCATTCGAACGCAGAAGGAGTGGTAAGCCATGCAGAGGGTCACTTCAGTCAAATTGCAGTAACTAACATTTGTACGTATATGTAAATTCTAAACAGAAGTATTCCAGTTTATGCAGCTTGCAGTAGTAAAGTTTTTTACGTCTAAATCCGGAGTGAGACTAGTTCAAGAAAGTCGCAGTGCCATATATTCTCCAAGAAAAAGTGGACATCTACTTGTACAGCAGTCCACTGCCTGTTGTACTTCACCAGCTTCTCAAGTGACTCTGAAAATTTTCCAGCCATCAGCAACAACAGCCTGATCACCTGTTTTATTGCTAACTGGTAAGACTTTTTTCTGTGTCACATTTTTAGTGTGGATGCTATTGGACAGTTTGTATATTATTAGACAGTTTGGATGTTATTAGACAGTATGGATATTATTTATAATTCATGCAGGAGTAAACCAAGCTTTAGTAAATTGCAATGTTGGTATACACAGCACATTAGTAAATGTAAAACCTTATTAGGGCAGGTTGATAGGAAGGCATTATGCAAACGTATTACAATATTTGACTGGTATCTCAAAGAAAACCATGTGGAATATGACAAATGTTTATTGTGTGCTTCAACAAAAACTGCATTTTGTGTATTATGCCATAAAAAAGTATTGCATCATATTGCTAAAAAATAGACTGTGAAGACAGATCTTCTCATGCTAAAGAATTAACTAAGCGTAAAGTCTTTCTATTATATTCAGATGTTGGATTGTTATGTTCTGTCACCAGATGTGAAAGGTTTTTTATCTCAGCATTACAACAGTCAAACCAGTTACGGATAGAGTCTCTAGTAGATTTTGTTACAAAACAATGTAGTAAACTTCTAAAAGACAGACACAATGAGTTCAGGAAGCTTAGACAAGTTATACACACATCTTTTCAAAAGTGCATAGGAGTTTCAAATTCAGCAGAACAGCTTACTAAAGAATATCAGAAAGACCATGCAACATTACAGGAAATTCTTCAACAGCAGTTGCAGGATAAAGGAAATAAATTAGCTGAACTGACAGAAACTGGGAACTTCCTGCATACACAGCTAATCTGTGCAAAAGAAATATATTTTATAACATGTTTATGTTTTGAAAATGGTTACAAATACATGGTAGGATGGTAAGGACAAATCATTCTTAAATGTTTTACTTTCATTCAGTTAAAGCAAGACATTTATCAGTAGTACAGTATATAACTGCTATTCTAATAGCATAGTCAAAAGGTACACACCAGTTTTAGTGTATAAAAATTAAAAAAATAGTTACATAAAACAGTTCTAGTGCATAAAAATCAAATGAAAATAATTGAGTAAAGATTTCAAGTCACAAGACTGACATGCTTGTATAAAGATATAAAGATACAAGACAGACAGGCATGTATGTTCTTTTCATCTAGAGTACATTTGTTTACAATGCGCAAAAGCAAAAGGCAGATAACAGCAAATATAAATAATGTGAATATAAATGTGTTAGTTAAGCTAATATCTGTTTTTTACAATTTTTTTTTTATAATTGTATAGTAACACCACCCTAAACAGTTAAAGTTCTGAATTTTAAAAAGAAATAAAATCACAGATGGTATTAGTCAAACAGTTTTTATAAAATTAATGGCAGGACAGTTAAATAGATAAATAAATAAAAAAAAATACTGAAATCCTTGTAAGCTAATTTTAAAATAATGTATATTTATGTAGTATAAATTCATAGTTATGCAAATCACAATCAGATTAAAGGAAAATGCTAAAAAAAAATAACTATAGATTATAGAGGGTAAAATGTGAGCTCAGACCTTCCTAGACTAGATGAATAGTTACAGGAAATGTTGGAAAGATAAGATAAATAAGACTGATTGCCAGACAAGTAGCTTGAGTTTTTCTAAAGCATTATTGTTATTAAAACACAATTATTAAAATGTTCACATGCAACACTATTTGGTAATTATAATAAAATTTCACAGTTATTCTGAAGGAACAGTATGCTGAGAGTGTTTTGGAGATGAAAAGAGTGTCGGATAGAGTGATGTTTATGAAGCTGGAAATTGATGGTGTAATGATGAATGTTGTTAGTGTGTATGCTCCACAAGTTGGGTGTGCAATGGATGAGAAAGAACATTTTTGGAGTGAATTGGATGAAGTGGTGATGACTGTACCCAAGGGTGAGAGAGTGGTGATTGGAGCAGATTTCAATGGGCATGTTGGTGAAGGGAACAGAGGGGATGAGGAAGTGATGGGTACGTATGGTGTTAAACAAAGGAATGCAGAAGGTCAGATGGTAGTGGATTTTGCGAAAAGGATGGACATGGCTGTGGTGAATACGTATTTTAACAAGAGGGAGGAGCATAGGGTGCCATACAAGAGTGGAGGAAGATGCACACAGGTGGATTATATCTTATGCAGGAGTGCCAGTTTGAAGGAGATTGGAGACTGTAAAGTGGTGACTGGAGAAAGTGTAGTTAGGCAGCATAGGATAGTGGTTTGTAGGATGACGTTGGTTATCAAGAAGAGGAGGAGTGTGAGGGCAGCACCAAGGATCAAGTGGTGGAAATTGAAAAAGGGTAATTGTGAGGTGGAGTTCAGGGATGAGTTAAGGCAGGCACTGGGTGGCAGTGAAGAGTTACCAAATAGCTGGGTAACTACAGCAGAGCTACTAAGGGAGATGGCTATAAAGGTGCTTGGTATCACATCTGGACAGAGGAAGGACGACAAGGAGACATGGTGGTGGAATGAGGAAGTACAGGAGAGTATACAGAGAAAGAGGTTGGCAAAGAAGAAGTGGGATTGTCAGAGAGATGAAGAAAGTAGACAGGAGTATAAGGAGATGAGGTGCATGGCAAAGAGAGAGTTGGCAAAGGCTAAGGATAAGGCATATGAAGAGTTGTATGAAAGGTGGGACACTAAGGAGGGAGAAAAGGACCTGTACCAATTGGCTAGACAGACGGACTGAGCTAGGAAAGATGTGCAGCAAGTAAAGGTGATAAAGGATAATGAGGGAAACATACAAGCGAGGAAAGTGAGTTGAGGAGATGGAAAGAGTACTTTGATGGGTTGATGAATGAAGAGAATGAGAGGGAGAGAAGGTTGGATGATGTAGGGATAGTGAATCATGAAGTACAATGGATTAGCAAGGAGGAAGTAAGGATAGCTATGAAGAGAATGAAGAATGGAAAGGCTGTTGGCCCAGATGACATACCTGTGGAAGCATGGAGGTGTTTAGGTGAAATGGCAGTGGAGTTTTTAACCAGATTGTTTAATGAAATCTTGGAAAGTGGAAGGATGCCTGAAGAATGGAGAAAAAGTGTTTTGGTACAGATTTTTAAGAATAAGGGTGATGTGCAGAGCTGTAGTAACTACAGAGGGATTAAATTGATCAGTCACAGCATGAAGTTATGGGAAAGAGTAGTGGAAGCAAGGTTAAGAAGGGACGTGATGATTAGTGATCAGCAGTATGGTTTCATGCCAGGAAAGAGCACTACAGATGTGATCTTTGCTCTGAGAGTGTTGATGGAGAAGTACAGAGAATGTCGGAAGGAGTTGCATTGTGTTTTTGTAGACTTAGAGAAAACATATGACAGGGTGCCTAGAGAGGAGTTGTGGTATTGTATGAGGAAGTCAGGAGTGTCAAAAAAGTATGTAAGAGTGGTACATATGTATGAGGGTAGTGTGACAGTGAGGAGGTCTGCAGTGGGAGTGACGGATGCTTTTAAGGTGGAGGTGGGGGTTACATCAAGGATCAGCTCTGAGCCCTTTCTTATTTGCACTGCTGATGGACAGGTTGACAGACGAGATCAGACAGGAGTCCCCGTGGACTATGACGTTTGCAGATGACATTGTGATCTGTAGTGAGAGTAGGGAACAGGTGGAGGAGACCCTGGAGAGATGGAGATATGCTCTAGAGAGAAGAGGAATGAAGGTCAGCAGGACTAAGACAGAATATATGTGTGTGAATGAGAGGGAGGATAGAGGAATGGTGAGGATGCAAGGAGTGGAGGTGGCGAAGATGGATGAGATTAAATACTTGGGGTCAATAGTTCAGAATAACGGTGAGTGTGGAAGAGAGGTGAAGAAGAGAGTACAGGCAGGATGGAGTGGGTGGAGAAGAGTGTCAGGAGTGATTTGTGACAGAGTTAAGAGTGAAAGGGAAGGTCTACAAGAGGGTAGTGAGATCAGCTATGCTATATGGGTTGGAGACAGTGGCATTGACAAAAAGGCAGGAATTTGAGCTGGATGTGGCAGAATTAAAGATGTTAAGATTTGCACTGGGTGTGACGAGGGTGGACAGGATTAGGAATAAGTATATTAGAGGGTCAGCCCAGGTTGGAAGGTTTGGAGACAAAGCCAGAGAGGCATGATTACGTTGTTTTGGACATGTGCTGAGGAGAGATGCTGAGTATATTGGTAAAAAGATGCTAAGGATGAAGCTACCAGGTAACAGAAAAAGAGGAAGGCCTAACATAAGGTTTATGGATGTGGTGAGAGAGGACATGCAGGTGGTTGGTGTGACAGAGCAAGATGCAGAGAACAGGAAGAAATGGAAACAGGTGATCTGCTGTGGCGACCCCTAACGGGAACAGCCAAAAGAAGATGATCACAGCTGTGCATATATGTCACTGATAATCTGTTTGCAAGTAAATGTTAAAAGAAAAAGAATCAAAAACTCAGTTGCATCAAGTACAGCCAGCAAATGGGCTATAGTATACATACAGTTCAAATCAATTGTGCAGGAGGGTGTAAATACCTACTAGTGGTAATAAACAGCAAAAGCTTTATAACAATGATCAAATCAGACAAAGGTCTATAGTTTAATAACCTAATAAAGCAAATGTATAACCAAAGTGTTGGGCTGACATACATTCTATTCTCACAGCATAAAGGAGATAAACAATACTGCAATGCTGCAGGGGGAGGGGTACTTTCTCAGTTTTACACTGACTGTATAAGCAGTACTGCACAAGGGTCTGAAATAAAGCTACAGAAAAAATAAACAAGGGTCTGAAATAGAACTACAGGAAAAAATAATATCTCATTTAAACTGCAAAGCAAACACAAGATGATTTAAAATTGCTTTATTACAGCTATACAAGAGAAAGTAAAGATATGTAAAAAATTGAACAAGATTGGTCACTATTTTTAATAGGTTTTTGGCAAAACAATGTTGGTATAAAAAAGCATGAATGTTTTTAAAATAACAGGACATATGCCTTTGATGCCAATTCCACTAGATATTTCTAAAGAGACAAATATTTTCCAAGAGTTTGCTTAATATTAATGTTATTAAAATTTGTAAGATTAGACTAAATGTACTTTATAGTCTTTGTATGTACAAATGCAGAAGAGTTCAGTACAAATGATAGTCTTTGTATGTACAAATGTAGAAGAGTTCAGTACAAATGATAGTCTTTGTATGTACAAATGCAGAAGAATTCAGTACAAATGAAATTAATGTCTAGCAATGAATATGTGTAGAGAAAAAAATGGGTCCAGGATACCTACTAAATTTAAATGCATGAATAGCAAACAGTCTGTGTAAATATATGCTGTACAGGAAGTTCATTATCACTGGTTTCAAGATCTGTACTAGTATTCATTACCCCAGCTACAGAAAAAATTATATTAAAATATTGTATTCATACAGCTAATGGACTAATATGTAAATAGCATTCTTCAGTGTATACTTCACTGTCAACTAAAGTGTATGGGCAGTTTAGAAATGTTATGGTTAAAATGACATTGAAACTGTATATTTTCAGCAGTGTATAAATGCTTGCAGTAGCACATGGTTCTTGTCTCTTATAGTTAATTCAACAGTTGTAAAGAGTTAATGGACCAGTTGTAAGTCAAATTAAATTCTGTAATTGCAAAAGAATTAATTAAGCAAGTTAAACTAAAGCAGACACAGCTCATAATTGATGAAATATTTTCACAGAATGGTCTGCAAAAGAAAAAGTTGTTAAATACATTCAGTTTTGGTAGTAATACTTTTATATTATTGTATTAACTGTGTAAAATTGCATTTTGACTTGTATCAAAAGAAGACTAAAGGTTTTGTTTCAATGTGTTTTCTACATAATGTGATCAAAATACATATCAGTATAAAGAGTTTTGAGTACATTAAAATAAAAAGAAGGAATTGTAAGTATGCTCAACAGGGGTTTAAGGTTGAAAGTAATTGTTACAAATATGTAACATAAATAAGGTATAAAATAAAGCTTTGTTAAATGCAGAAACAGAATTTAGTAATATGTGATCAGCATCCATACTAAATGACTGTGTCTTGGAAAATAAGGAATCTGCTGAATGGACATTTTTCCCTTACAGACTTAAAAACAGGATGTATGCAAGAGCAAAAATGCAATATCTGCATTTAAAGAACACTGTGACAATGTGTTTTCCTTAAAAGAATATGTCTTTCTACATATAAAAAGAATGGACAACAGGACATCAGCATTGGCACAAGAACAGATGTTCTTATACAAAGATCCAGATAGAATACAGGATGTCCACACTGTCAGAAAAGCTGGCTTCTTATAAATTCAGCAAAAATGTGACAAGACATTGTTAAACAAGGAAGCTTAAAAATAATATTAAGTCAGCATCTGCAACAATTAGTATTGTTTATACAGGATGAGCAATTCTCCAAAATAAAATACCAAGAGGAAATGTATATGTATGTGCATGACTAAAACTGTATATAAAGATCTGTATCAATCCAGTTATGTTAGGGGTATTGGTAGAGACACATTTGTCTTGAGGTAAATGTTATATCTCTCACATCATCTGTACTATATGAGAAGTAATGTGAAACAGTACTTTAAGCTGCAACGTTAGTCCGTTTGGTTTATTATAAAAAGTTATTTGTTACTTCTCTAAGCTGATACTGCAAAGTATATTCTCTCATCAGTGTATATTCTGCAAGTTTCTGTATGCAACAGACTGTAAATGCAAATATAACCAGACTTTGATTTCAGCAGAATCCAGCCAGCAAGACTGAGTGTCAAAAGAAGTCTTCAAATCGATCACAGTAAGCAGCACCATATAATTTTTCAGTTTTCCTCTTTCATCTGCAACTAACTACTTAGTGCACACTGCAACCCTTAGGATACTAACCCATTTTTTTTTACATCTTGGCTTTAAAATATGCAACATTTGGTCAAAGACCACCAATCATTGGAGACCGCACATTACACCTCTCAGAAATCATCTTGGAATTGGTGCTTCTGGTGAGAGAAGGAGCATAGGGATATTATTACCCAAAGTCTTTTGACACCAAAGAGCCTGATAACTGCTTCATAGGAGCCAGCTTGGAATTTGTGCTACTGTTTTGATCCTGGTAAGAGAAGGAACTGAGGGTCATTAATTCCTGAATGTCTCTGAGTGGTACCTTCCTGATTGATCTTGTTGCTATTCAAGGCATCTACCAAGAAAACACTACGACAAAACTACAGATCCCTGCATCATCTGGGCCAAGACTGTTGATCACCAAAGAGCGTGTGGCCTGCTTCTCATCTTGGGATAAGAGCTACTGTTTTGCTTCTGGTGAGAGAAGAGACATTGAATCCCAGCAGTGTGAAGCTGTGGTGCGACCAGCACTAGCAGTAGCCACATAGATGAATCCCCACTATTCAATATTCTTGACATATTCAAGTAGCAAATAGTTTTACAGTAAGAAATACCACATACTATTTGAAAGACAGATATACTTGCAGTTAGTAGTTTATTTGGGAATGTGCAATTCCTGTTCATGTTTTTATATTGGAATAACGGAGAGAAAACTTTGGCAGAGAATTTATGAGCACGAGTATGCCATTATAAGACACAATATGAATAACACTTTAGCAAAGCATACTAGCAGCAATGCAGATCACCAATTTAACTTTATGGTTATAGATCATGTTTCTATCGAAGACAATAAACCGTGGGGGTTGCTGCTAGAAATTAGTGAACTTAAGTGGCAAATTCATTTGCAGGCAGATAGCTGGCCAGGTATAAATGAGCAATGTTCTATCTCTCCAATACTAAAGTTGAAGGCACTTGAAAGGAAAAAAGTGTCAGCACACATTGTGTAATTGAAATTAATTGTACTCACTATATATGTTTACATGTTTTTACAAGTGCATGACTTGCTTAGAACAGAAATTAGATGACACATTTACATAAACATTTATTTTTAATACAATATAGGTTTAGTATTTAAACAGACAATATTACTGTATAAATGTTTGAGTATTTCATCATATTTTATTTTATTATATTCACTGCGGTGGTGGCACTGCGGTAGCGTTGTTGCCTCACAGTAAGATGTTGTCCTGTTCGATTCTCAGCTAGAGCGTCTTCTGTGTTGAGACATGTGTGAATGGGCGTACCTTCATTGAAGGTTGTGCGTCAGGGCCGGCAACTCGGCATGTAAAAATCTAATGCCAATCATTAGCGGACTGGAGTTCCGCTGTGGCGACCCCTAACCGGGAAAAGAAGAAAGACACAACATATTCAATTAACTGGTAGTTTGAGGCATGGGGGTATTAGCATTTATATTTGTACAGATTTTTATAGGTCTTTTAACAGTCTTGGAACATTGTTGCAAGTCTGACTTTGGTTTTAATATTAATTTTGGAATTAGCCAATGAAAGCTCTAGGAAGTGTATATAGTAAGTGACTTCAGGATATATCCTTTGTCTGATGATGTTTAACACATTGTTAAACAAAAGCGCTAGCTTATTTTCTTGTTTTCTTAAATAAAAGTGTTTTTAGCATTAATTGAACTGTTTGTGCTCATTTTACAGCAGTAGCTTGTGCCCTGTGAAGTCCGTTCACTGCCATTTCATTCACCTTCTTGGTTTTGGTTGTTCATCTATCAATTGCTCACAGGCAAAGCCTTAGATCAGAGCTCACTGATGCACTGAGAAGAAGGTAGTGACCTCTCCACTGCAGTCCACAAAACACTGAATGCATATGGAAGAGTTCAATTTAAAAGACTTTCCAGAGGAGTGCCATTGAGGCAACATTGCAGGATATGTAGTTAGTACAGCCTCTTCAGACAAATTCCTCCATTTCTGCATTAGTTAAAGAAATCCCGATCCTACTTCCTACAGTGGGTCAGAATTTTTAAATCCAAGTAACTGCTTCCAAAGCAAATCAGAAATTGCAGACACAGATAAAAGTGCACAGTTTTTGGCAGGAAGTAAACACTGCAAATGTATGTGTACAAGAAGCAGTAGGTGCTGCTATATTTTTACAGAACAATAATTGCGTGTTCTGTACAGCTTGACATTTTGCATCTTTGCTGCATATTTACTTGCAAAGCAATTGTAGGTTTTATACACGACCAGATTCCAAGAGAGTTGCTCTCAGCATAAGTCATCCCTAATTTAGAAAGATTTGCTCAGTGTAAGTGACTAACATCAGTGTAAGGCCCATCTATAAACAAGTTTATAGAAGGACCAGATTACAAAAGACCTGCTCTCAGTGTAAGTGGTCATTGACACTGAGAGCAGGTCTTTTGGAATCAGGCCGTTTGTTTTCCTTTTTTTACATTTCACACCTTTGCTGCACTTTTACTGAACAAAATGCGCATTTTATACAGATTTTTAAAACACACACACAAAGGGGGAAGCTATACAACCAGAAGATCACTGAGTGTGCCAATACACATTATGACAGAACACACAGAACTCATGCTCATTAAAGTGAAAGCAATGTAATATGACTGTAAAAAACGTAGGTCAACTGGCTTGGCTTCATGCTGTTACAGTTAGTTAATCAGCAGTGACAGATTAAATATATCAAATTAATTGGCATCAGGGCTATTAAATACTTGGTATCAGTAGCTCAGCTTTGTGTGTGATACATCACAAAACATGCTTGTGTATTTTATTAATTTTCTTATCAATAACAAACTACAGTATTAAAAAATCAATCTGGGTTGCAAGCAGACAATAAGGGCCTATGTAGGCCAACTGGGAAATGAAAGCTACCAAATCATGAAGACTAGACAAACTAGTATGAGTGACAAATGGGATGAAACTCAAAGGGTAGATTTGTTTGGTGGGGCTTGATGCTGCCCATCCATGGTCTGATAGATCTTGAATATAATCACAAATCCCGACTACGGGAACATGAGAGATCTGGTGAGAAACGCAAGCTAAAAATCAGGGTAAATGGGATCATCCTGTGACAAGAAATCCTTTTAGTACTTAAAGAAAGTATATGTACATCCACAAGGGTATCGGAAACAGAACTCAAGTGGATGCAAGATGCAATCAGCAGTGATAATCGAGAACACTTAATAAACTGCATTTTGAATACTGCTGCCTGGAAAGTGCCACCCCCCAACCTCTTGCACATATAAGAATGATACATCAACTGTCATATTATGCGGACTTACTATATGACAGGTACAGAGAAACACAAGGATGGCCCAGTGCACTTCAATATCAACATACAATATGTGTATATATGTGTGCATTTATATACATCCATTTTATATATGTTTACTATCATAATGTCAGACCGGACTTGGTCGAATGCTGGTTACATCAACCCACGTCCGTGAAAGTTGACATTGCCGAATCCCAACATTGCTGAATTATGTCTCGAATGCGACCACGGAATGGGCTTTAACATTGATTCATCCAAATCCACTTCAACATAATGATAGTAAACATATATATATATATATATATATATATATATATATATATATATATATATAT